>NC_057750.1:15780934-15820343 GCF_004010195.1 Chiloscyllium plagiosum
CATTCTCACCTATCCTGCCCATCACCCTACCTCATAAGCCATTCTACCACCTCCTCACCCCCTCATTTGCTCCTTTGAACATTTTGACACCAAGGACAGTTACGTTAGAATCCTACTCATTGACTACAGTTCAACACTATTATCCCCTCACTGATTACTAAACATAGTGATCTCTGACTAAGCCCCACTCTCTGCAACTGGATCCCCAGTTTCCTGACCCACAGGCCACAGTTTCCTGACCCACAGTGAAGATTGGGGACAATATTTCATCCTCATTAACACTCAACACTGGAGCCCCCTAGGAGTGCATACTCAGCCCCCTACTGTACATGCTGTATACTCATGAGTGTGTCATCAAATATCAGACTAATGCCATTTACAAGTTTGCTGATGACACCAGCATAGTCGGTCAAATCTCAGATGGTGACGAAACAGACTACAGACATGAGGTGGAAGACCTGGAAAAATGGTGCACTCAAGGCAACCTAGCTCTCAATGTTGGCAAAGCCAAGGAACTCATTATTGACTTTCAGTGGGATGTTACTCATGCCCCCCTACATGTTAACAGCACAGAGGTGGAATGAGTGGAGAGTGTCAAGCTCCTGGGAGTGGTCATCAACAAACTTTCTTGGACTCTTCATGTGGATACACTGGTTACAAAGGCCCAACACATCTCTTCTTCCTCAGGGAGCTGAGAAAACTTGGTGTGATGGCGAATATCCTTGCCAACTTTTACAGGTGTGCCATTAGATTAGATTAGATTAGATTACCTACAGTGTGGAAACAGGCCCTTCGTCCCAACAAGTCCACACCGACCCGCCGAAGCGCAACCCACCCATACCCCTACACTTACCCCTTCACCTAACACTACGGGCAATTTAGCATGGCCAATTCACCTGACCTGCACATCTTTGGACTGGAGAGCATTCTATCTGGATGTATCTCTACCTGGTATGGCAGCTGTACCATTCAAGATCGGAGGTGGTTACAGAGAGTGGTGAACTCGGCCCGGGCAATCACAAAGCCCAACCTTCCATCTATAAAATCCAGCTACCAGGCCCGCTGTCAAGGAAAGGTCACCAGCATTCTCAAAGATCCATCCCACTCTGGCGATGCTTTTCTAGAACCTCTACCATCAGAAAGAAGGTACAGAAGCCAGAACACACACGCCAGCCGGTTTTGAAACAGTTTCTACCCTACTGTTAGAATACTGAATGGACTGACAAACCCTTGGCATTCGCCTGTACCTGTGTTTTTTGTTTTTGCCGCTGTTTTTCTATCATTTACTTATCTATGCTATTTAACTATGTGATCTGCCTATATTGATCGCAAGACAAAGCTTTTCACTATGCCTTGGTACACGTGACAATAAATTCAATTCAATTTCCTTACTCTAGCCATTCTTTGCCCTTTCATCTGTCCATTCCCCACTCTACCCTTCCTTGCCCCCTCATCTGTTCATCCCCCATTCTACCTTACTCATTTACTGTCAGCTGTGACTGTGATATCTTGGATAAATTCACTTCCACCAATCCTTCTTGTTATTATTAGTCTCAGCTACTGAAATCATATAGGGAAAGATGTCCATGGGATGTCTCGGGTAGAAGAAGAGTCAAATTTGATGAGTGGTAAATATGTTTAATAAATATTTCTTAATAACTAGCACTTTTGATCCAAGGTGCATGATTATTTAATGCAAAGGCTCAGCAGAAGAGTAAGCTCATTACTATTTTAGCTATGTGCTGTTAACATTAAGAAGAAGACTGAGATATCCCTTGATCCACGCTGCTTGAACTTGCCTCAACCTGGGAAGGTTTTGGCCTGTTGTAGTTAGTCGCTTGTTGGTGACGTCTCTATTCTTTCCGAAAGTGTTTTTGATTCAAAGGGCTCCTTAGTGGGGTTAATCACTCTGGAAGAATAGGGGGCCAAGGTTTCCGTTTTCTCGCATTAACAGTACCAATGGTGAAAAACCATATTGGAATTGCGTGGAGTAGAATTCAATAGAACTGAAAAAATCCTGTGTTCTTTCTTAAGAGGCTTTTGACTAATTGGACTCCACATTCAGCTTCACATTAGTCTGAGGTTATCTTGGTGAATGAATGACATGTTGGAACGCTGAAGAGGTCACAAAGTCCTTAAACATGGTTCATTATCAGATATAATATTTCAGGCAATTATTCCATGTAGGACTTTGACGACTGCATCCAGGGTCCAGTGTGTTGTTTTTTACTTCAGCGTATCAAGAGACATAGTTAACCACCATCAGGAAATAGTGGAGCCAAACACAAACAGGTCAGCCCCTACACATTCGATAGTCTGGTTAGAAAGGTAATTGGAATCAATGGTTCTCTTCTTTCATGTCTGACAATTGCTTTTGAGATCCTCAAGCTGTTTAGTGATTCTGATCACCGCACTCAATCTCAATCTCTTACTCTACATTTGGTGATGCCTAAGTGCCCTTCATAAATAGTACCTTGTTAAGGATACTAGTTTATGGTGAAGGACGGATAATGAGCCCATTTCCAACGAATCATCAACAACAATGAAACATTCTGTTTGAATTATGTTTTCATTATTAATACACTATTTAGTACACATTTCAGGCCATTTCATCTACTGCATCTGTTGCACCCGGTGGGGTCTCCTCTACATTGTGGAGGCAGGACGCCTTCTTGCAGATTATTTCAGAGAACATCTCTGGGACACTCGCACCCACCAACCTCACCGCCCCGTGGCTGAAAACTTCAACTCGCCCTCTCACTCCGTCAAAGACATGCAGGTCCTGAGCCTCCTCCACTGTCACACTGTTTCCTTTTGTGCGTGTATCCAGAATTAGGGGACACTATTTAAATTAGAGGTCGCTCTTGATTTGGGCCTGGAGGAAGAACACCTCATATTCCTCTTGGGACACTGCAATCACACGGGATAAATGTGGATTTCAACAGCTTCCTCATTTCCCCTCCCCCCACATTATCCCAGTCCCAAGCCTCCAACTCGGCACCGCCCTCCGGACCTGTCCCTCACTCCCTCCTTTGACCTATTGCCTTCTCCTTCACCTTCATCTACCTGTCGCTTTCTCAGCTACCTTCCTCCCAAGGGAGCTACCTTCCTCCCCTCCCATTTATCTCTCAGCCCCAATCCACAAGCCTCATTCCTGATGAAGGGTTTATGCCTGAAACATCGATTCTCCTACTCCTTGGATGCTGCCTGACTTTCTGTGCTTTTCCAGCAACACATTCTCGACCAACTTTTCAGACCCATCTTCCATACAGTACCAACATGCAACATTTGGGATCTTTTTTGTTCCTCTTTGATGAGGTTAAGCTTTGATGGGGTTAAACAACATTGCTGTTTCTAGGTGTATCAATTGAGTTCACCAGCAAGTTATTTATCTGCTGATGTCAGCTTAATTGAAGAAGTTTTCTGCTGATCCCTGTAAATTTCCTTGCACACTTGCAAATTGTATTTGTGAAGCAATTTTGCAATTGTTTTTTATTTTTCATTTTTCACAACTTGGAGGTGGTTCAAAGGAGATTTGCTAGATTGATACCTGGAATGGCAGTCAGTCTTATAGGTGGACAGTGTAGACTTATTTAGAATCATAAAATCGCTACAGTGCAGATAGAGGCCCTTCGGCCCATTGAGTCAACACCGACCCTCCAAAGAACATGCCACCCAAACCAACCACATTTCCATGACTAATCCACCTAGCCTGCACACTCCTGCATACTAAAGATCAATGTAGCATGGCCAATTCACCCAGCCTGCACATCTTTGGATTATGGGGGGAGCCAGACCACCAGGCGGAAACCCACGTAGACACAGGCGAACATAATAACAGTCACCCAAGGCTGGAATCAAACCCGGATCCCTGACGTTGTGGGGCAGCAGAGCCAACCATTGTGCTATGAAGAGTGAGGGGTGATTTTATTGAAGTGTATAAGATCCTTTACAATCTTGACAAGGTGGAGATAGAAAAGATGTTTCCTTTTGTGCGTGTATCCAGAATTAGGGGACACTATTTAAATTAGAGGTCGCCCTTGATTTGGGCGAATACTTTTTTCCGTCAGAGGATTGTAAAATTTTGGAGCTCCATGCCTTAGATGGTAGGCTCGTTGAATACGTTTCAAGTGGAGGAAGATAGATTCTCGTTAAGCAGGGGAATCAAAGGTTATCGTGGGCAGATGGGAATGCAGAATTCAGACCACAACAGATCAGCCAAGATCTTATTGAATAGTGGAGGAGCTGAATGGCCTACTACTGTTCCTAATTCGTATATTTGCATGTTTGTCCCTAACAGTGAGATCAGTAGTTTGTGATTGGTCTGTTTCAGAGCCATGAGATTCAATGTGTCATCTGAAAATCTTTCAGAGGCCCATGGAACCAAGAATGCTTCTCTTTCCATAGCAGCATATCACATTTCTGTATGAGACAATACTCAGGAAGTGTAATATACAGATTTTCTGTATCTTTACAACTGTTCTTGTAAGAGGACTGCTCCAGTGCCTGTGGTGCAGGCATTCGTAACAACAATTGTTGGGAATGGTGGAATGTAAAGGGCTAAGACACCTCCTGAAGTCAGGATGTTTTTGATCTCCTGAAAGGCCTCTTTGATGTGTGTCCCAATAACCTCCTTCACACTTCTTGAGTAAATGCCTCAAAGAATTATTGAATCCCTATAGTGTGGAAGCAGGCCATTCAGCCCATCGAGTCCTTACTGACCCTCCAAAGAGCATCCCACCCAGACCCACCCCACTACCTTTCCCTGTAACGCTGTATTTTCCATTGCTCATGCACCTAGTCTGCACATCCCTGCACACTACGGGCAATTCAGCATGGCCAATCCACCTAAATCCGCATGTTTGGACTGTGGGAGGAAACCCGGAGAAAATCCACGAAGAAATGGGGAGAACATGCAAACTCGACACAGACAGGCACCTGAGACTGGAATCAAACCTGGAGTCCCTGGTGCTGTGAGGCAACAGTGTAACTGCTGAACCATTGTGCCGCCCGAAAGATTCCATGATGGTTGCAAAAGAGGGTAAGAATTTTGCTAACTGATTTGCCACACCCAAAAATCACGTCATGAACTAACTATTGAAACAGGAAACTCTTTTATTGCTGCTGTTTTCTGCGAATCTGACTTTATGACATCCTTGTCTAAGATATATCTCAAAAATAAGACAATGTCTTTGGAGAACTGATACTTCTCACTGAAGGTGAGCCCTGCTGCCTACAGTCATTTTCAGCCTGCACATATTCTGTTTATGAACTTCTGTCATGACTGCCTGGACCAGAATATCATTCCAATGACATGTAATGCCATCTAACCATTGTAGAATATTGGACAAAGATCTGAGGAGCTGAGGTGATTCCAAAATACAATCAATTGAAACACTACCTTCCAACTGGAGTGATGAATGTCTAATGGAACCTGCCATAAGCTACTGTTGGCATCAAGTTCAGTGAATATTGTGCTATTAAATAATTTGGAAATGCTTTCATCCACCATAGCCAACTGGTGGATTTGTGCAGCCATTAACTTATTGAATTGTGTAAGATCAACAATATTCTCATCGCACCGTCAGGCTTTGGGGTAGTGACCGTGCCTGAACAACATTCTATTGGCATTATCACCTGCAAAAAAATACGCATGTTGCTCATCTGAAGTAATAGTTTGTAAATTTTTTCCAATAGTGGTTGAGGAATATTCCTAGCTGCGTAGAGTTTAGCATCTCTTATTAATGTGATGATTTTTTTAAAAATGTGTTCGTGCAAAATGGGTGTTGGTGGCCAGGCTACCATTTATTGCTCATCCCTAATTGCTTGGAGTGCAGTTAAGAGCCAACCACATAGTTGTCGGTCTGGAGTCATGTGTAGGCCAGATCTGTTAAGGACAGCAGATTTCCCTTCCTAAAAGTTATGAGTGAACCAGATGGGCCTTTACAAAATTCAGTGATGTTTACATAGTCGCCATTAGACTAGTTTTTTTATTCGAGGTTTTTATTGAAGTCAAATCTGCCATGGTTGGTTTCAAACCTATGTTCTCAGAACAGAGGGCTGTTGCGGCTAAGTTGTTGAATAATTTCAAAATTGAGATAGACAGATTTTTAATAAGTAGGGAGTCAAGAGTTACGCGGGACAGGCAGGAAAATGGAGTTGTGGATTATCAGATCAACCATGATTTAATTGGTAAAGCAGACACAATCGTTTGACTTGATTGAGTTTTTTGAAGAAGTAACAAAGAGGATTGATGAGAGCAGAGCGGTAGATGTGATCTATATGGACTCCAGTAAGGCGTTTGACAAGGTTCCGCATGGGAGACTGGTGAGCAAGGTTAGATCTCATGGAATAAAGGGAGAACTCGCCATTTGGATACAGAACTGGCTCAAAGGTAGAAGACAGAGGGTGGTGGTGGAGGCCTGTGACCAGTGGAGTTCCAAAGGATTGGTGCTGGGTCCACTACTTTTCATCATTTATATAAATGATTTGGATGTGAGCATAAGAGGTATAGTTAGTAAGTTTGCAGATGACACCAAAGTTGGAGGTGTAGTGGACAGCGAAGATTACCTTAGATTACAACGGGATCTTGATAAGATGGACCAATGGGCTGAGAAGTGGCAGATGGAATTTAATTTAGATAAATGTGAGGTGCTGCATTTTGGGAAAGCAAATCTTAGCAGGATTTACAGACTTAATGGTAAGGTCCTAGGGCATATTGCTAAACAAAGAGATCTTGGAGTGCAGGTTCATAGCTCCTTGAAAGTGAAGTTGCAGGTAGATAGGATAGTGAAGAAGGCATTTGGTATGCTTTCCTTTATTAGTCAAGAGTATTGAGTACAGGAGTTCGGAGGACATGTTGTGGCTGTACAGGACATTGGTTAGGCAACTGTTGGAATATTGTATGCAATTCTGGTCTCCTTCCTTTCGGAAAGATGTTGTGAAACTTGAAAGGGTTCAGAAAAGATTTACAAGGATGTTGCCAGGGTTGAAGGATTTGAGTAATAGGGAGAGGTTGACTAGGCTGGGGCTACTTTCCCTGGAGCGTCAGAGGCTGAGGGGTGACCTTATGGAGGTTTATAAAATCATAAGTGGCATGGATAGCATAAATAGTCAAAATCTTTTCTCTGGGGTGGGGGAATCCAGAACTAGAGGGCATAGGTTTAAGGTGAGAGGGGAAAGATATAAAAGAGACCGAAGGGGCGACGTTTTCACTCAGAGGGTGGTATGTGTATGGAATGGGCTGCCAGAGGAAGTGTTGGAGGCTAGTACAATTGCAACATGTAAAAAGGCATCTGGATGGATATAGGAATAAGAAGGGTTTGGAGGGATATGGGCAAGTGGGACTAGATTGGGTTGGGATATCTGGTCGGCATGGACGGGTTGGACCGAAGGGTCTGTTTCCGTGCTGTACATCTCTATGAATCTATGACTGACCTACTTCTGCTCTGATGTCTTATAAACTTATGATCTTTAATTGTGGAGTTTGTTCCATCCCTCCATGTAACATCAAATGAAAAAAATTACAATTTCCTTTCCTCCAACACAAGGGCTTTTTTTCAGCTCCTACAATTAGACTTGCCCCAGTGAAGTGTTTGAAATTAGTTTGATGACTGTTAACCTGTATGATGTGTATCATCTCTGTTCGGATGAGTCACCTGTTATTCCTAAGGAAGGTTGACATCGAGAACAGTAGCTTCCAACATCAAAGGACTTGTGTTTGCTTCTCATGTGTTGTATTAGTGTTTTTGTACCTTAAAAAGTTGACAAATTCTTATGAGCTCTTGAGCTTGGTAAGCTTTCTGATCCCATTATTCTCTTGTATTGTTTATGAATATTGGGATATCTCTTTTCCAATGTAAGATCCTCTTTGGATTGCAATGTATCTGAAAAAGGAGTTTCAGAAATTTTAACAACAGTTCTGGATCCAATTAATTCTAATTGTAAATCAGCATAAGATTCTGATTGTGTGTAAAGATCACTAATAAAGTTATCAACAGGTCTCCAGGAAGCTGTATTCTTTTGACAGGTTCTATGTACTTTTAGCTGCAAAATATTTTAAGATGCACTCACAAGTTCATCACAGGGATTTTCTCCTGTTTCTTTTGTTCAAATGGCTGTGTTTTTGTAGAATTCAGTTTTTTTTTAGTCTAACCTGTCTGGTTGAATCTGCACTGCATTTACCATCTTTTAATGGGGAATAGTGGTGCCCACGGCTGCCATTCCTCCTGATTAGCCAATTCTCACAGTCCAACATCGGCACCTCCAAGTCATGGCGACCATCGACACCATGAACTGCCAGCTCAAAGTGAGAGGATCTCCAAGAAGATCACGCACCCCAGTCCAACACCGGCACGACCAAATCAGGGTTGCCTTGGATCGATTCACTGCCTCCATCCTTCTTATTGGTATTAGTTCAATAAGCAACTGATACTATGTGGGGAAGGATTTTAGACTGAAATTAGGCTCAATTGTGATGAAGCATAAACTGGTTTATTACATATTATTTAATAGCTCATTACAAATAAGATTAATGCATATCTCTTGTGAAGCATTAGGCTGAACTTAAGAATAAGTTCACACTATTACTTTAGCTATATGCTGTTCTTCACTAAGAACAATCCTGAAGCACCATATACATTCCAGTGAACACATGGACAACTGGGTCCTTTGGGAGAAGCAATAATGTAGTGGTAATGGTACTGGACTAGTAAATCAGCACCCCCAATGTGATGGATGATGAAATTTGAATGAATAAAATGTGAGTGGAGAAAAAGATTAGTCATTATCACGCAATGATTGTCATAAAATAAACCCATCTGGTCCAAAATCTTATGGTGATTTACAATTCGAACTATTTCAATCCAGTAATATTGTTAAAATTTCTGATACTTTTTTTCAGATATATTGTCCCCCGATCTACATGTGATTCTAGAATCACAGCAATGTGCCTGACTCTTAAATGCCTTTTTTGAAATGGCTGAAGTTCAAGGGAAATTAGAGATAGGTAATAAGCACTGGTCTTGCAGTGATGCCCATCAATCCTCCTGAATGAATAAACAACCTCAATGGTCAGCCCTTTGTCCTGAGTTTATGTCCCCATGTTTTAGATTCCCCAACCAGTGGAAGCAGTGTCTCAGCACCTGCCTGAACAAGTTCCCTCTGTATTATACTGACACATTGCAGCCAAATCTTTATCTCTCATTGCTAAGGGTTCTTGTTTTCCATATTTCTCAACCACAATCTAACATATTCTGATCACATCTAACCTCTTGTACAATTGCCAATTCCTTCCTCAATGCACATTACATATGCTTCCCTTTCATTCCCCTTCACCTCCCACACCACATTCTACCTTCATCATGTCCACCAGAGTCACAAGATCCTCACATCTGCATTCACTGGCTAGGACCAAAAAGAGGCCGTTTGACCACTTCCACTAGATTCCACCACTCCAATAGACCATGGCTGATCTTTTTTGAACTCCAACTTCCTATTTGATTTTATAGCCTTAACGTCCTGCCCAAAAGTCAATTTCACTGTTGAAACTTGCAAATTGATCCCCGGCTCCAACAGCTTTCAAGGATTGAGAGAATTCCTGATTTCCACTCCCCTTTGTATATCATCGCCCCGAAGGTTCCAGCCCTAACCTTTAGATTATATCACCTTGTGTCATCTTTGCAAACTAGAGGAAATAGTTTGATTCCCTGTGTCAACTCTATCAAATCCTTTTCATGTTTAAATTGTTTCAAAGAACTCAAATACATTGACTGATAATGTTCCAAAACTCCTTAGGTTCAGGAAAGGTCCCTATAAATTGGAATATTACTAATTAAGACCTCTAAATGAGAAAGGAGGGAGACTAAGAGCACAAACTATAGGCTTGACATCTGTTTTAAAGCAATTGCAAGAACCTGTGCTTAAATAGATGAGTCAAATAGTTTAAATACTTGGAAAATCATAATTCAATCAGGCAGAGTCCATGTTACTTTACAAAAGGAAATCATATTTTGAAAAATTTAGTTGAGTTCCTTGAGGAACTAACAAGCAATTTGGATAAAGGGGAATCTGTGGATATGGTTGAATTTGATTTACAAAAGACATTTAACAATGAGGCACGGTGGCTCAGTGTTAGCACTGCTGCCTCACAGATCCAGCGACCCAGGTTTGATTCCACCTTCGGGTGTCTGTGTGGAGTTTGCACATTTTCCCCATGTCTGCATGGGTTTCCTCCAGGTGCTCTGGTTTCCTCCTACAATCCAAAGATGTGCAGGTTAGGTAAACTGGCTATCCTAAATTGTCCCTCATATCCAGAGATATATAAGCTAGGTGGATTAGCCATGTGGAATGTAGGGGTATGTTTGGGTGGGATGCCCTTCGGAGCGTCATTGTGGATTTGATGGGCCAAATGACCTGCTTCCATGCTGTATAGATTCTATGAACAAGGAGCCAGAAATTGTTACACAAAATAAGAGCTTGTGGTTTAGCCAATAACATATTATAATGGATAAAGGATTGGTTTCCTTCCAGGAAATAGAGTACTGGGGTAAATGGGTCTTTTATTGGATTGTCAAACTGGAATGCTAAGTGGTAGGAGAAAAGTTGCAATGCAGGTTCAATGACTGACTAGGAAGTCAAATGGAATGTTGATGTTTATTTCAAAGGGAGTGGAACATGGAAATAGGGAAGTTTCATTGCAGCAAGACCATATATGGAGCTCTGTGTGCAGTTTTGGGTTCAGATTGCATGAGAAGCAGATCAAAGAAGCATTCAAGTTACATACTACATTTTTATTCTTGCAAAATGGACAAGTTTATATTTTTCCACTTTATACTCCATCTGCCCAAATCTTTGCCCATGTATAACCTATCTATATTTCTTTGCAAACTCCTTATATCTTCTTGACAATTTACTTTCTTACCTATTTTTGCTTCATTGGAAAATTTAGCAATTATATGTCAATCTTATCATTGATACGGATAGTAAATAGTTGAGGCTCAAGCATTGATCTTTGTGGCACTGCACTTGTATTAGTTTGGCAACTCAAACAATGACCCATTTACTCCAACACTCTATTTCCTGTAAGGAAACCAATCCTTTATTCATTATAACATGTTATTGGCTAAATCATGAACTCTTATTTTGTGCAACAACTTCTGGTACTTTGTTCATAGAATCCCTACAGTGTGGAAACAGGCCATTTGGCCCATCAAATCCATACTGACCACCTGAAGGGCATCCCACCCAATCATACCCCATCCCTGTAACCCTGCATTTCCAAAGGCTAATCAACCTAACTTGTAACATCTCTGGATACTAGGGGTAATTTAGCATGGCCAATCCATCTTGCCTTTGTACTGTGGAAGGAAACTGGAGCATCTGGAGGAAACCCACGCATATCAGAGAAGATTCACTAAACTGATTCCTGGGATGAAGGGGTTTTGTTATGAGGAATGGTTGAGCAAGGTGAGTCTGTAGCCATGGGAGTTTAGAAGAATGAGAGGTAATCTCATTGAACATACAATATCCTGTTGTGACTTGACCAGGTGGATGCTGAGAGGATATTTCCCCTGGCGAGGCAGGATAGAACTAAGGGACACAGTTAGACTTAAAAAGGGCAAGGGCTCTTTGTGCAGCTCACCATGCTGCTTGGTGAGAAGACAGATTGAATCTGCTACATGGAGCACGACTCTCCAGTGCAGCTATAAAAAGCCTCCCCATGCCCCCAACCCAGTGGGGTGTTAGAAAGGAGAACACCACTTCAAACTGCAGACATAGCAAACCACCATGTGGCCTGTCCACGTAGTATGCAGCCGCCCCTTCCCCTCCTATCCCCAACTCGTACTCCACCACCCCAACTCCTACCCCATCCCACACCCGGCTTCCAAAACCCCTGGCCAAGTTAGACATATCAACAGTGGTAGGATGAGACCATTAAAAAGCCAATTAAGGGCCTCAGTTGGCCATGAGGTGGGAAATATAACCTTGACCTTCCTTGTTGCTGCCTTAATTAGGGACCAATGGGAAGCCAACCCAACTCTAACCCCTACCTTTCCGATCTGCCTCTCGCTTCCGACCCATTCTGAGTGAAGAGGAAGGGGCATTAAATTCTAACCAATCAATGCAGTCTCCAGACATGGTTGACAGGAAAATTACTGAATCGCATGAGTTCTGCTCAGGAAACAGTGGTACCACCATACATAGCCAATCCATACAGCTACTGTCTTGGTGCAAATCCAGTTCGGGTTTAACACTCTCTGCAGCCCCCTCAACAGACAAAGGAAACATGCTACAAACCGGACCTCAGCCCTTCAAGCTTTCTTTGGGAATAGACTCCAAGCAAGAGGAAATCCAGAAGCTAATCTGCGATCAGAATACATTATAATCTGAATTTCTGTTAAAACTGGAAATGAAGACAATTTATTTTCTTATCCAGCAAGTATTTGGAAGTCACAGTGTAAGCATTCAATTTAAACTTTCATAGGTGCAGGTATAGAGGGTTGGATAAAAGGGCCAGAATTGCATGATATTAAGAAATAGTAAGGTGTGGGACTAATTCAGAGAGTTAGCCCATATATGCCAGGAATGGACGTTTTAAGTTATAGGGATAGGCTGGGACTTATTTCACTGAAGCATAGGAAGTTGAGGGATAGTTTCATCGTAATAGAAGCAGGAGTATGCATTTGGTCCATCAAGCCTGCTCTGCCATTCATTTAGCTCATGGCTGATCTAGCAATCATCTCAGCTCCTCCTACCTGCATTATTCCCATAACCCTTAATTCCTCTACCATGCAAAAGCCCATCCAACTTGAATATTTGCAATGAAGCTGCCTCTACTGCTTCCTTGGGCAGGGAATTCCATAGATTCACTACTCTCAGGGAAAAGCAGTTCCTCCTCATCTCTGTCCTAAGTCTAGTCCCCCAGTGTTAAGGCCACGTACCCTAATCCTAGTCTCACCCACAGGAGAAACAACTTGCCTGCCTCCATCCTACCTATCCCTTTCATCATTTTATATGTTTCTATAAGATCCCCTCTCATTCTTCTAAATTCTAGCAAGTACAATCCCAGGCAGCTCAACCTCTCCTCATAGGGTAACCTCCTCATCTCTGGAATGAACAGGGTGAACCTCTTCTGCACCGCCTCCAAAGCCAGTATATCTTTTCTCAACTAAGGAGACCAGAACTGCATACAATACTCCAGGTGTGGCCTATTATTTTTACTTCAAAAGTGGATAACCTCACATTTACCAACATTGTACTCCATCTGCCGGACCCTTTCCCACTCACTTAATCTATTTAAATTTCTCTGCAGACCCTCCATATTCTCTGCACAGTTTGCTTTTCCACTCAATTTAACGTCATCAGAAAACATGGTTACATTAGACTTGGTCTCCTCTTCCAAATCATTTATATGTATCATGAACAGTTGCAGGCCCAACACTGACCCCTGTGGCACCCTGTTCACCACTGACCTCCAACCAGAAAAATACCCATTTATCCCAACTCTCTGCTTTCTCTTGGTTAACCAATCCTCTATCCATGCTAGTACATTCCCCGCAACTCCATGCATTCTTATTTTATGTGGCACCTTGTAGAGGTCTTTAAAATCATGAGGAGTATAGATAAATTGAATGGCAGGTGTCTTTTCCTAGGATGGCAGATTTCAAGATGTGGGGGCATTCATTTTTTAGGTGAGAGGAGAAAGATTTAAAAAGGATATGAGGGTCAAACTTTTTACACAGAGAGTGGTTTGTGTCTGGAATAACCCCTTTCATGAAACCATGCTAAATTTGTCTAATCCTATTAATGCTTTCCAAGTGTTCTATTACATGTCTTTTATAATAGAGTGTATCATTAACCCCATTGCTAATGTTGGCTAACTGGTCAGTAATTCCCTCACTGGATCTAATACAATTCCTAATTTCTTTTCTATGCCATAGTTAAGCCACCTTTCCTCTTTTGTTTTGGGTCAGGTAGGAATAAATACTACATCCATAAATTCCCTAAATATTAGTTACTGCCTATCCAGTGTCAACCCTTTTAGAAATGCTCCACAATCCATTATTCCCAACTTATGCTTCATACCGTTCTAGTTTCATTTATTTAGATTCAGAACCCTCACCATGGGATATTTTATGGACCTAAGATGGTGCCAGGAATGGTGACTTTGTACACATTTCACTGTAATCCTGCATCCCTGTACTTGAGTACCTGTGACAATAAAACCTGACTCAAGTTGAAGATCTTCCTGAGTTTTTGTAAGCCTTCAAATTCGCTAATACTAGACTAACATACAGAAAGTAGCTCACCACCAGATAGAGAATGCTGATCCAACCAGTGATGGCCACATTCCCACGAATGAATAAAAATCAGGACAATTTGGCACCTTGAAAGGAATTGGCTCTGGGATTTCACTCCCTTACTATCCATGGTTTGCTGCAGTCCAGTCTTTGCACTGCAACAGGCAGACAACTTAATCCCCTGAAAGTTTCTTTAATAGACTGACTGACTTAGCTTTAACCACAATTTGTCACTAACTCATATGGGCCGAGCAAAAAGTTTAACTCAGATCAGCACAAGTTACAGAATCTATGAGAGAGGAAAAATACGGAACTGACAGAAGTATTGTCTAATGCAGATGCTAGGAATCTGGAAGTACAGGGCTGGGGTGGGACGGGGACGGGGGGGGGGGGGGGGTGATAGGGAGCGGTTAGATGAGGGAAATTACCAATGTCAGTTGTAATTACTCAAACTCGAGGCCACTCCGGGGGAAGTGCAGCTGGAGCTGATATGGTATGGGATTTGTGCAACAGGATATTTCAAGATATTAACTACTACAGCAGTTACAGAAAAGGAAAAGCAGAGGGAAAACGAACAGTGCAGGATAGGGGATGGGGGAACTGAAACACCCACCACAGAAAATACAGCACCTATGGGTAGAGGGTCGGGTGGAGGTGAAGTTTTCGGGAACCAGTCATAGTAAAAGCAGCAAGGTTGCACAGAAGGTAGAGAGAGCAATATCAGCACATGCAAATGGGGAGAAACAAAGCCACTGTCAACATTGATGACAGGGCATTTGATGATTTGGAGACGCCGGTGTTGGACTGGGGTGTACAAAGTTAAAAATCACACAACATTAGGTTACAGTCCAACAGGTTTATTTGGAAGCACTAGCTTTCGGAGCGCTGGTCCTCCATCAGGTGGTTGTGGAGAATAAGATTGTAAGACACAGAATTTATAGCAAAGGTTTACAGGGTGATGTAACTGAAATTATATATAGAAAAAAACCTGATTGTTTGTTAAGTCTATCATCTTTAGAATGACCATGTTGGTTTCAGTTCTTTCATCGCAAAACTTTTTTAAAAAGTTACATTCTCAAGTGAACTTTAACAATTGGTGTCATCTGGGTCCTGATAATGTATTGAAGGTGTGTGTTGCTCAGTGAGACTGTCTGTGCCACAATGGTCAGACTGATTCTTATCTAAAAACAGATTTACAGAATCTTACATGGACTCATGCAATTTTAGACCAAAGTAAAATGTAATTCTGCAATTACAAATTCACCTCACAAACTTATGTGTATGTGTGCATACGTGTGTTTGTGTGGGGGGGGCGTATGAATGTCTGTGAGAGAGTGCTGCATTTGATGTTCATGCAGCACTATGCTCAAGTTCTTAAATTATTTTTAGCCTTGTCAAAATGCTGTACATGTTGCAAATCTAATCTAAAACAAAATATGAAGTCAATAATCCTCAAATCCTTGAGAGGGCTGCTGTAATTACAATCCTCTCCTATAGGTGGGGTTGTGGATAACTATACCATCCTATCGGCTGACGGGAGGGGGGGGCATGAGAGCAATCCTACCATCCAGTAGTTTAGTGTAAAGTGGTCTGTGGGTACTCCTCCAAAGCTGTGGGTTTGGCAGAGTGGAGAGGGGGGGATTTGTGAATACTCCTCCAATCCTGTAGGTTACTCTCCAATCCTATGGACAAAGTTAAAAATCACACATCAGGTTGTAGTCCAACAGGTTTATTTGAAAATGTTAGCTTTGGAACGTTCCACATTAGTGACCTTGCATTAGAAGACTCAGATAAGTTCAAAACAAAATAGTCTGATGAAGGCACAGTGCTCCGAAAGCTAGTGCTTCCAAATAAACATGATTTGAAGATGCCGGTGTTGGACTGGGGTGTACAAAGTTAAAAATCACACAACACCAGGTTATAGTCCAACAGATTTATTTGGAAACGCTAGCTTTCGGAGTGCTGTTCCTTCATCAGGTGGTTGTGGATGCTGCAGCAGCGCTCAGAAAGCTAGCGCTTCCAAATAAACCTGTTGAGCTATAACCTGGTGTTGTGTGATTTTTAACCAAATAAACCTGTTGGACTATAACTTGTGTTGTGTGATTTTTAACTCTGTCCACCCCAGTCCAACACAGGCATCTCCTTATCAAGGCATCCAATCTCTGGGTGAGCTTCTAGGTACTCCTCCAATCCTATAGGTAAGGCTGTCCGAACTCCTCCAGTCCTATAAGTGAGACTGTGGCTCCTCCTCCAATCCTCTGGGGGCACCTGCCAGTATAACGCGTTTGAGAACGCAGCTGTGAAGTGCCTTAAAGGTACATTTTACCTCTTTAAAGGCATGAACTAAATTCAAATTGATCTGCGGGTTAATGGAGGTGCAAGGAGGTAACCCACCTGCAGTATAAGCAGGAAATACTAACCAGTCTCGCAACAAAGAGAGAGAAACAGTTAAAGTTTCAGGTTAGTGACCTTGCATTTGAACACTCAGGTAAGTTCAGAACAAAGTAGCCTGCTCAATTGGCACCACACTCATCACCTTCAATATTCACCCTCTTCACCACTGACACTCAGTAGCAGCAGTATATACCATCTACAAGGTGTTATGGGAAATTCACCAAGATTCCTTAATCAGCACCTTCCAAACCCACGACCTTTCTATCTAGAAGATCAAGGACAGTAGATTATTGGGTACCATCCAAGACTTGGAAATATATCAATATTCTTCAGTGTCACAGGGTTAAAATCCTGGAATTCCATCCCTAACAGCATTGTTGGTGTCCCTACACCAAATGGACGGCAGCGCTTCAAGAAGTCAGCTCACCAACACCTTTTCAAAGGCAACAACAAATGCTGGATTGGTAAATCATATACCAGGAATGAATTGAAGATTCAACAGTCTTTAACTGAGGCAAGAAATATTAACCATGATCAAATGGTGTGCAGTGTGAATAGCCTAATCCTGCTCCAATATCTTATAGTCTTATGCAACAAGGGGATGAGGAAAGAACAAAGGGAAGTTCTGTAATAGGAGTAGAAGGGATGATTGATTAAATGAAAAAAATGATTGGTGATGCAAGACAAAAGGCGATGAGAAAGTAAAAGAACAAAGATGGATCTAGAGGTGGTGAAATTGGGAAACAGCAGAATCATCACGAACAGCTTTAAATTAAACATGAGAAAATAGGCAATGCTGAAGTGCTATTCCTGGATTTTTGGAGCGAGCTTCAGTAGAACAGTGCGGAAGGCTCAGGCCAGAGAGGAGGAACACATTGAAGAATTTAAGTGGGCAAGCAATTGGAACTTCAGGGTCATTCTTGCACACTTAGCAGAAGCGAATCCCGACCCCATCCCCCCATCGCAGAGTAGAAGAGCCCACATTGTGAGTAGCGAGTACACTAAGCTAGGCTGAAAGGTGTACACATAAATTACTGCTTCACAAAGCAGGAGTGTTTGGGGCCTTGGATGGTGAAATGGGTGGAGTAAAAGGCTGGCACAGTGGCTCAGTGGTTAGCGCTGCTGCCTCACAGATCCAGGGACCCAGGTTTGATTCCACCTTCGGGCGTCTGTGTGGAGTTTGCACATTTTCCCCATGTCTGCATGGGTTTCCTCCAGGTGCTCTGGTTTCCTCCCACAATCCAAAGATGTGCAGGTTAGGTGAATTGGCAATGCTAAATTGCCCATAGTGTTCAGGGGTTAGGTGTATTGGTCATGTGTAAGTTAGGTGTATTGGTCAGGGGTAAATGTAAGTGAATGGGTCTGGATGGTTTACTCTTCGGAGGTTTGGTGTGGACTTGTTAGGCCGAAGGGCCTGTTTTCAGACTGTATGGATTCTATGAGGTGTCAAATCTCCTGCACTGACATGAGAAGTTGCCAGGAGAAGATGTTGGGGCTGACTGAGGAGTAGACCAGGAATCTGATGAGGGGCTCCTGCCTGAAATGTCGATTTTCCTGCTCCTTGGATGCTGCCTGACCAGCTGTGCATTTCCAGAACCACTCTAACCTTGACTCTAATCTCCAGCATCTGCAGTCCTCACTTTTTTCAGTGTCACAAGGTAGACCAAGCTATCATGGAAAGAAAGATCCCTTTGGAATTCTGAAAGGGGAGGGGAAGATACGTTTAGTGTGGCTTGTGGGAACTGTGATGTAGAGATGCCAGTGTTGCACTGGGATGGACAAAGTAAAAAATCACATGATACCTTCTGAAAGTCCAACAGATTTATTTGAAATCATAAGTTTTCAGAGCGCTGCTCCTTTCACCTGACAAAGGAGCAGTGCTCTGAAAGCTTGTGCTTTCAACTAAATCTGTTGGATTA
The DNA here is from genome assembly GCF_004010195.1 of Chiloscyllium plagiosum. Taxonomy (NCBI): domain Eukaryota; kingdom Metazoa; phylum Chordata; class Chondrichthyes; order Orectolobiformes; family Hemiscylliidae; genus Chiloscyllium; species Chiloscyllium plagiosum. The sequence continues at coordinate 15,799,548 of NC_057750.1, forward strand.
TAACCTGGTGTTGTGACTTTTGATATCATTGAAACTGGTGGAAGGTAATAAATTGAAGATGGAGGCTCAAGCGGTGGGAGGTGAGGATGGTTCAATGAGGAAGAGGAAGGACTGAGAGAGGAAGTGTGGCAAATGAGATGGTGAAAGTCAAGGTCCCTGTCACAGAGTCATAGAGTCATACAGCACAGAAACAAATCCTTCAGTCGAACCAATCCATGCCAAGCATAATCCCAAACTAAACTAGTCTCACCTGCCTGCTCCTAGTCCCTATCCCTCCAAACCTTTTCTATTTGTGTACTTATCCGCAGGAAGTTCATTCCACATGTGAACCACCGTTTGTGTAAACATTTTGCCTTCATGTCTTTTTAAAATCTCTCTCCTCTCACCCTAAAAATGTGTCCCCTGGTCTTGAAATCCCCCATCCAAGGGAAAATATACCTACCAGTAACCTTATCTATACCTCTCATGATTCTATAAACCTCTATCAGGTCACCTCTCAACCTCCTCCACTCCAGTGAAAAATGTCCCAGCCTATCCAGCCTTTCTCCATAACTCAAACCTTCCATACCTCGCAACATCCTGGTAAATTTCTTCTGAACCCTCTCCAGCTTAATAACATCCTTCCAATAATTGGGAATCCAGAACTGGACACTGCACTCCAGAAGTGGCCTCACCAATGTCCTGTACAATCTCAACATGATTTTCTACACTCAAAGGACTGAGCAATGAAGGCAAGTGTGCTAAATGCCTTTTTAACTACTCTGTCTATGAGTGATGCAAACTTCGAAGAATTATTTACCTGAACCCCTAGGGTTCCTCTGTTCTACAATACCACCCACCAGCATTCAGGGATCTCCATCTACGAAAAATGAAAGCATGTTGGAATCACTGCTGTGGAAGTTGACATCATCAGAACAACTGCAACAGAGAAATGGAATGGAGTCTTTCCAGGAAGGTAGAGTTAGGATAGCTGTGGGTGTCAGTGGACTTATAGTACGCATCGATTCATGGCCTCTCACCAGAGATATATGGATATGGAGGAAGGGAAGGGAAATGTTGGACATGAACTATATAAAGTTAAGGGAAATATGGAAATCGGGACTAAAATGAATGAGATTTTTCTGTTTGGGACAAGAGCAGGAAGTGACACCAATATAGTCTTTAGTGTTCCCAGAAAAAAAGGGAAAGAATGGGTCAGACTAAAGAAAGGCTATTCAAGATATTCCACAAAAAGGCAACCAGAACTGGGGCTCACTGGACACCCATAGCAGCAGGATTTATATGGAGGAAGTGAGTAGAGTTAAAGGAGACATTGACCAATGTGAAAACTTGTTCAGCCAGAATTGTGAGGGTTGGGAACCACTTTGGCCTCGGTTCATGGAAGGTCAGGCAGCATCCAAGGAGCAGGAGAATCGACGTTTCAGACATAAGCCCTTCTTCAGGAATGAGGAAAGTGTGTCACACTTTCCTCATTCCTGAAGAAGGGCTTATGCCTGAAACATCGATTCTCCTGCTCCTTGGATGCTGCCTGACCTGCTGCGCTTTTCCAGCAACACAGTTTCAGCTCTGATCTCCAGCATCTGCAGTCCTCACTTTCTCCTCGGTTCATGGAAGTATTGGATGGAGACTAGAGAGATTGAATGTCCATGGTGAAGAGGGCACAGGTAGCACCATGAAAGTGGAAGTTCATGGAGTGATGTGGAGCATTAAAGGAGACATGGATATGATTGAGAAGAGATTCAGAAAATGGAGGAACAGTGTTGAAAAAAAATCTGCTCAGTCGGGCAGGAACAGTCTGAGATTTCCCATCCTCTAGGGGGTACTGTGGTCAAACCACACATCCTACAGAGTTGATAAAAAGTGGCACTGAAAAGGCACAGCAGGTCAAGCAGCATCGGCGGAGCAGGATAGTCGATGTTTTGGGTCAAGATCCTTCATCAGGACACATCCTGTAGGATGGCCTGTGGATAACTCTCTTGCATCGTAGGGGCTGCAATAAGTAACCCTCCCATCTTGATATGGCTGCTATAAGTTACCCCCCATGATGTAGGGGGTGCTGAGACTGGCCATCCCATCTTGTAGGAGGCAGTAATCTTGCTGAAAATATGAAGGAAAAGGAAATATAAAGTGACCTACTTCAGGGCAGGTGCTGTGCTAAATTCCCCATTTCCTCCTCAATTTGGATTAATTCTAAAATATCACACTTACAAATTCATCAGCAGCAGGTTTCAAGACAACCAGTGAAGGTTCAGCCCACTCTTATTGTTCCTGGACAGAACCGCAGTCAGATCCACAAAGGAGATCCATTTACACCCATTGACCAGGAGATGTCAGCAAATGCAATCCCTCCAAGTTGTGAAGTTATTGGTTTTACAGAATTATCAGATACTGTATGGCTGCGAGACCATTCAGTCAGCTTGAACTAGTTTCATTATTCTTTGGATCATAGAATTATTACAGCCCAGGAAAAGGCCATTCAGCCCATTGTATCTGTACCAAATCTCTGGAAGAGTAACTCCCCCAGTCCCATATCTATGCCCTTTCTCTATAGCACTACAAATTATGAACATTTTCAGAGTGTTAACCAATTCCCTGAATCCTCCCGTTTAATCAGCCACCACCATATCCCAAGGCAGGCAGTAAATGTGGGAGAGATTCCTGTTCAGCCATGGGATGGAGAGGCCTCTCCCATCACTATGCATAGCATAAGGTTGCAATATGAATGGAAAAGGGTAGGTTGCTACAGCAACTTGGATTCCCTAAATGAATAGTTACACATCACCAATGCATTGCAATAGCGACCACAATTGAAAAGTATTTCATTGGCTGCTTTGGGATTTCCTGAGGTTCTGGATAAATGCAAGTACTTCCGAGAATATAGTCAATTCACAATATTGCTCTCTTCTTATTTGATTACAACCCACTGTTTCACTTTGTGGTGGGACTTTCCTGACATTTGGTCACATGCTGCTACTACCCGGTTGATTCTGGAGGTTGGTGCTCCTCATACCTACATTTATGGAGTCACTAACTGTCCTCACTCTGTCTGGGAATCACTAAGGGAAACGTACTGATGGATAAGGAGAAAGGTTAAAGTTGTGAAGCATGTCTGGGCCAGGTGTTGGGCTACAGTAGTAACAGCACAGATTACTGGAAGATAGTAATGGAGAGGTAACAGTGATCCAGGCGACCAGATCAGTGCTTTTAGGATGACCCCTCAAACTCTAATAGCTGGTGGAATTTAAGATCAATAAATAAATCAGGAATTGAAAGCTAGTTTCAGTAAAGGTGACTGTGAAACAATGATCAATTGTTGTAAAAATCCATCTGATTGTTTCACTGATCAGAGAATCCCTACAGTGTGGAAGCAGACCATTTGGCCCATTGAGTCCACACTTGGACTGTGGAAATGGGAGCAAATTTACACAGACATAGGGAGAATGTGCAAACTCCACACAAACCCCAAATTCCCTACAGTATGGAAACAGGTCCTTCAGCCCAACAAGTCCACACCAACTCTCCAAAGAACAACCCACCCAGACCCATTCCCCCACCCCATATTTACCCCTGCCTAATGCATCTAACACTATGGGCAATTTAGCATGGCCAATTCATCTAACCTGCACATCTTTGGATTGTGGGAGGAAACCGGAGCACCCGGAGGGGACCCACATAGACACGGGGAGAATGTGCAAACCACGCAGACAGTTGCCTGAGGTAGGACTTGAACCCAGGTCCCTGGCGCTCTGAGGCAGCAGTGCTAACCACTGAATCACTGTGCCGCCCCAACTAAGGCTGGAATTGAACCCAAATCTCTGGCACTGTGAGGTAGCAGTGCTAATCACTGAGCCACCCATGATGTCTTTTGACTGGAAATTGTCCCTACACATCATTCCAGACCCACAGCAATGCAGTTGTGTCTTAATTTGGTCTGAAGTGGCCTCATAATCTGCTCAATTCAAAGGCGGTTAGAGTTGTACTTGCCAGTGGTGTTCACATCTCATGACAGAGTGCATTTTAAAATTAGTTAGAAAAATTTACTATTAGTAGTCTAGATGAATTAAATGAAATGAGTTGAAGTATCTTATTGTTATAAAGCAGAGGTTGACCCTCACTCTGAGAACTAAAACCGAAACACCCAAAAAGGAGTGCTTCGCCCGATAATCTGCAAAAGGACTGGGAAAGTGGTATAACCTGCTTTTCAGCAACTTCTAGTGGTTAATTAAAATAAATCCATGACACTCACTTTAAAATCAACAAGTAACAATTTATTTGTCTAACTCTAACATTGAACAAATTAACAAAATTATTAACAAACCAAATAAATTCATTCCAACTACAAACTACTCCTGAATAAAGCAAGATTCTAATTGGTAGCTGTTCCAATAAATGGAAGTCGCACTCAGATAAGAAAATAGAATTTAGTCTCTCAAAATTTCAGCCAGGTTATGAGTCTTCCAGAATGTTCTGTGCCTTCTCCATGAGGTCTTCTGTCAGGAATACTTCTCCCTTGATTCTTCTGTCAGGAATGCCTTCTCCATTGTTGATACCGTTGTTATTTAGATGGTGTTTTCTCTAAGACATAGAGGAGGCTGTGAGAGCCAGCATTCTCTCACGAGCTGAGAGCTGTTAGTTCCGGCAGATGGCAGCTTGCTCTACAGGCTTAGTCCACCTACCCCCTTCTTTTATACCCTTGAAGACATGTCAATATTTCTCACAATAGGATTGGTCCTATGTTGTCAAAACCAACAGATTAAAATTTAATAGATTTTTTGGTATCTAAGTACCTGGTTCAAATTGATCGGCTTAATTTAAAAGTCTGTTATCTTGGTAAAAACTGCTGCTTAGCCTGCTAACTCTATGGCCTTTTGATACAAATGGTTCAGTTCAGGCGCTCTGTGTACTTGCAGACTTTTATGCTGCTGCTCACAGACAACCATTTGAAATTTGTAAGCACAGAAAAACTACATGATCCTTTAAAGAGACCATGCAATGCTTTCCCCCACCTCCCAGCACTTTACAAACTCCAATTTCTAACTTTCTGCCTCCCAGTCTACAAGTACTCTACCCAACTTCACAACATCTAATCTTGCTTGTGGGTATGTTCATCGAGCTGGGAAGTTGATTCGCAGACATTTCATCCCCTGTCTCAGTGACATCTTCAGTGCTTGGAGCCTCCTGTGAAGCACTGTTCGACTGTGTCTTCTGGCTCTGTTCGTGCTGCTTTTGGTTGCTGGTTCAGGTTGTCTGTTGTAGTAGCAGTATATTGGGTCCAGGTCTATGTGTTTGTTGATTGAGTCCGTGGATGAGTGCCATGTGTCTAGAAATTCTCTGGCTATCCTATGTTTAGCTTGTCCTATGATCACTGTGTTGTCCCAATCGAATTTGTGGTCCTTGTCATCTGTGTGTGTGTGTGGCTACTAGGACAGCTGGCCGTGGTGTTTAGTGGCTAGTTGGTGTTCATGGGTGCAGATTGCTCGTTGTCTGCCTGTTTGTCCTATATAGTGTTTCGTGCAGTCTCTGTATGGAATCTTGTAATTGTGTTTGTCTTGCACATGATGGGTACAGGGTCCTTTGTCGTGATGAGCTGTTGTCTGAGCTTGGGCTGTCGGTTTATGGGCTGTCATGAATCTGATGGTTGGAGAAGGCTGGCTGTAAGTTCCAAGACGATTTTTATGTAAGGTAGCGTGGCTAGTGTGTTGGGTCATGGTATGTCCTCGTCAAGTTGTTTGTCTGTTAGGTATCTGCGGATGAAGTTGCGGGGATATCAGTTCTTGGCAAATACTCTGTAGAGGTGTTCTTCTTCTTCCCTTCATAGGTCAGAAGTGCTGGAGTGTGTTGTAGCCCTTTTGAACAGGGTCCTAATGCAGCTTCTCTTCTGTATGTTTGGGTGGTTGCTGTTGTAGTTCAGGATCCAGTCCATGTGTGTAGCTTTCCTGTACACTTTTGTGATGCATTCACCATTCTGTGTTCTTTGTACCATCACATCCAGGAATGGACATTGAATGTTGGTTTCCTCCTCTCTCGTAAATCTGAACCCTGTGAGTATGGTGTTGATATCTGTTGTGTATTCTCAATTTCTGTTCCATCAATGACAACAAATGATCAGAGTTTGGGTTGGATTTGTGGTGGGGGGGCTGTTTGTTCCAGTCTTTGCGTCACTGTTTCTGCTATGAGCCCAGAGGTGGGTAAGCCCATAGGTGTTCCATCGACCGGTTCATATATTTGGTTGTTGAATGTAAAGTGTGTCATCAAGCTTAGGCCTAGTAGTTCATCCACAGCTTCATCAGCAGATGCCTAACAGACAACCAACACAACAAGGACATGCCATGACCTAACACGCTAACCACTCTATACAAAAGACATCTCGGAACTGACAGCCAGCCTTTTCCAACCACTTGAATTCATGACAGCCCATAAACTGACAGCCACACTCAGACAACAACTCACCAGAACAAAAAACCTGATACTCATCATGAGCAAGATAAACATAATTTACAAGATTCCATGCAAAGACTGCAGGAAACACTATATAGGACAAACAGGCAGAAAACTAGCAATCTGCATCCACGAACACCATCTAAATACCATGACCAGCTGTCTCTAGTAGCCACACACACAGATGACAAGGACCACAAATTCGACTAGGACAATACAACGATCCTAGGACAAGCTAAACATAGGACAGCCAGAGAATTTCTAGAAGCGTGGCACTCAACTACGGACTTAATCAGCAAACACATAGACCTGGACCTAATATACTGGCCACTACAACGAATAAATGGAACCAGCAACTAGAAGCAGCAGGAATGGAACCAGCACAGCAGCACTTCACAGGAGGCTCCAAAGTGCTGAAGATGTCACTTAGGCAAGGGACGAAATGTCTGCAAATCAACTTCCCAGCTCTGCAAACAGATCCACAACGTGCAAACCTTGAACTTATCTAATCAAATCTGCCATGCAAAATTATGCCTAACTACCTTTGGGGAAGGCTTAGATTTTGCTAATGAAATACTTTGCTGGGGCTGTTTTCCCTGGTGCGTCGGAGGCTGAGGGGTGACCTTATAGAGGTTTATAAAATCATGAGGGGCATGGATAGGATAAATAGACAAAGTCTTTACCCTGGGCTGGGGGAGTCCAGAACTAGAGGCCATAGGTTTAGGGTGAGAGGGGAAAGATATAAAAGAGACCAAAGAGGCAACCTTTTCACGCAGAAGGTGATACGTGTATGGAATGAGCTGCCAGAAGAAGTGGTGAAGGCTAGTACAATTGCAACATTTAAAAGTCATCTGGATGAGTATATGAATAGGAAAGGTTTGGAGGGATATGGGCTAGGTGCTGGCAGGTGGGACTAGATTGAGTTGGGATATCTGGTTGGCATGGACATGTTGGATCGAAGAGTCTGTTTCTGTGCTGTACACCTCTATGACTCTAAGACTTAAGCAACTCAGGCTCAGCACAAAATGGTTAACCTCTGTCTGATCTTTACAATGAATAGCAATCAGGACACCAGAGAACACAGAACTGGAGGGCAAAGCAATTCTCTTGGCATTTTCTACTTAGGTTTGTCTCTTAACATTTGATCATTTCCTGCTTTTCTGACCAATTTTCATATTTAAAACATGAACAAATAATTCTTTCTGCTGTCTTAGCAATTCTCTGTTTTTTTGCAAAATCACTAGGGAGTATCCCAGCAAAGCCTGGTGTGAGTTAGCCTTCCAAAGATTGAAAAGCTGTTTGATTCACATTATGCTTGAGCAGATTATGAGGCCATTTCAGAGGGCAGTTAAGACTCAGTTGCATTGCTGTAGGTCTGGATTCATGTGTAGGGCAAATTCCCAGTCAAAGGACATTAGTGAATCAATCAGATGGATTTTTATGACAATTGATCATCTTTAATGACACTAGCTTTCAATTCCAGGTTTATTGATTGAAGTCAAAATCCACCAGCTATTAAGATTTGAGGTCGTGTTCTAACTGACTTGGTCATCTGTCTAGTGATATTACATTTCCCCTATGTCTCCCGATAATCTGTGTTGTTTCTACTATAGCCAAATACCTAGCCCAGACTTCCTTCACAACTTTAATCTTTCTCTTTATCATCAGTCACAAAACAGCACGATATCAATATAAATCTTTCTTCATTGCTTCGAGGTTCAGTTGTTTATAGCACTCTGAACTCTGAATCATAAGGTTTCGGCTTCAAGTGGGACTCCAGGGCTTTTGAGTACCGAGATCCAGGCTGACATTCCAGTGTGGTACTGAGGGAGCGCTGTAATGTCAGAGCTGGAATATTATATCGAAGTTCCAAATGGTTGTAAAAGATGCTGTGCCACTATTTTGAAGAAAGTAGTGTAGTCCTGGCCAATTTTTATTCCTCCATCAACATCACAAAAACAGTTTATATAAAAGGGACCTGAGGGGCAATGTTTTCACGCATTGGGTAGTGAATATATGGAATGAGCTACCAGAGGAAGTAGTGGACGCAAATTTACAGCATTTAAAAGGCATCTGGATGGGTATATGAATAGGAAGGGTTTAGAGGGATATGGGCCAAGTGCTGGAAAAAGGGACTAGATTAGGTTAGAATATCTGGTCTGCATGGACAAGTTGGACCGAAGGGTCTGTTTCCATGCTGTATATTTCTATGACTCTATGACATTGCTGATTGTGGGAGCTTTCTGTGCACAATTTGCTGAGGTACCAACATTGTGACAATGACGACACTTACAAAAAAGTATGTCATTGGCTGTAAAGTACTTTGTGAAATCCAGTAGACATGAAAGGTGTTGTACAAATGCATACCCTTTCTTTCTCCCCCTGGACAGGCAAACAAGAATACAGGTAGAAATTAATTTTCACTTATTGTACCACACAGTGACAGACAGTAAATCTAGCAAGTTACAGAAGTTAAGCTGAACTCTTTCATCCGTTGTTTTGAATCAGGCCGATTGGATATTGTTTGTGATTACCTCAAATCTTGAAGCGTATTTTAAATAAAGCTTTGGAATACTATCAGTTTTGAGATGAAAGCTACATTAATCATGAGGAGTTAAATATTACTAAGTAATTGAAATACATTGTAGCACTGACCAAGTTTTTATTTTGCTTCCTGTTTTCAAGGCAAACAAAGGGAGCCAGAGTCTAATTTTATTTGAAAAGGAAACATGAATTCCTCAGGAAATCCTTTGAGGTATCCAGAACATTTCCAAAAAACATCAGATGCGCGGGCATATCAGAACTGAAAGGACAGGAGGAGGCCATTCAAGTGCCTTCAACTGTTCAATTAGATCATTTCCGATCTGTATCTTTGACCCTATTTCTCTGCCTTGTTTCCATATCCCTTAAAACTATATCCAGTGACGTCTGCACCTTGTGAAAGAACTTCTAAAAAAATTACATCCTTGCCTGGTTGACAGCTGCAGTAGTAAACAGTAAATGTTAATAGATGTAGTGTACATGCAGAGGAATTAAAGATCAAAAAACCTGTAAAGACTAAACTGCAAAAATGCATGCAGACTTTTGAAGCATTCTGTTGTTCAAGACAAATAGGAGCATTGCCTCACAATCTTAAATATAATACAATACAGCACAGGAACAGGCCCTTCGGCCCATCAAGTCTGCACTGACTCTTAATCCTTACTTAGACCCACTACTTATTATTCTTATGCAGTTTCCATCCCTCTGTTCTTGTTGAACTTGATACTGAGTCTGGAAGGACTGATTAAAAGAAAGACATTCCTTCAGCTTTGCTGAAGATTTATTGAACAGTGCCAAGGATAGGGAGATCAGGCTAGTCCTCTGCCCTGTAGCCATCTCTCTATCCCCATCCACCCTGCCTGACAACTATTTTCTGAACTCCTTCGAGTTTCACAACATCCTTCCTATAGCAGGGAGACCAGAATTGCATGCCAGAGTCCAAACGTGGCCTAACCAGTGTCCTGTACAGCCACAATATGACCTCTCAACTCCTACACTCAATGCGCCGCCTTCTTGAACTGTCCTACCTGTCCATCTTCCTTCCCTCCTATCCGTTCTGACCTATCACCATTACACCCCACCTTCATCTACCAATCGCATTCCTAGCTACCTTCCCCCAGCCCCAACCCTGTCCCATTTATCTCTCAACCCCCCTTGGCACGTACACTCCATTGCCCACTCCCATTCCTGATGAAGAGCTTATGCTCTCCTGCTCCTCGGATGCTGCCTGACTGGCTGTGCTTTTCCAGCACCACATTTCTTTTGGCATTGACCAATAAAGGAAAGCATACCAAACGCCTTCTTCACTATCCTGTCTACCTGTGACTCCACTTTCAAGTAACTATGAACCTGCACTCTTTGTTTAGCAACACACCCCAGGACCTTGTTACTAAGTGTATAAGTCCTGCCCTGATTTGCCTTGTTCACTTGTAAAAGCTCTTCTAGTGAAAACAAAACTCTATACGCACCAGAAATGTTCTCTGTCATACAGCTTTTAAAACAAACCCCACCATGAATACAAAAATGTTTGTAAGCATTTAAACTCCTTCAGACACATAGCCCAAAACCCACATGCCACTAGCTCAAACCTCCAGAATGAACAATGTTGAAATGTAGATAAATCATAAACTTTACATTACACTTCCTTAAAAAAGAAGACAAAAACTTAGTACAGAATATCAAGGTGTGGTGTTATTAAAGTGTAGTTCCATCTAAACCCCACTCAAACATAACAGAAGTCTTTATTCCTGAACTCCACCCCCCTGGAATAAAAAACCCTCGATCCAATCCAGTAAAATAACAGTCTTACGACTGACTTAGAGCATATTATTCATATCACTTTAAAAGCTCATCATCTACAAGATATAATGACCTCACTATGATCCTTATCAATGGATTTCCCCATCGGAACATTTCCCAATGCCAGGGAAAGGCAACTTCCGACGGGATTCACCTAATAATAAAAGCAATAGGATGGGGAGAAAAGCATAAAATCACTACTCAAAAGAGGTCAGGATTAAAGCAGGGAGTCAGACAGATGGCAGCAGACCTCAGTGATACCCTCTTACACAACAGGAACAGAAAATCTCAACGTTGCAATAATATCAGCTTAATGCAGAAGTTAGGAACGAGGACAATATCTTGTCGGTGGTTAGGGGAAGGAAATCCCTGTTTAGCACAAAAGCTCTCACTTTGTTTGGAAAGAGGTTTACCCTGGAGCTTTGGCCATTTTTAGATGCACTGTTCTTAAGATAGTTGAACCAGCAGCCCCTTTCATTAAAACTGAATTCCAATAAAATGTCTGAAGCTGAATAGGTCACTTGCATCCCAGAGCACCTAACACAGCCCTCCGATTCGGTTCCACATTTTGATAAGGTGATGGCTGATCTGATGATCTCAACTTCAGTTTTCTGTCTGCATCCCATAGCCTTTGATTCCCTACTCACTCAAGAATGTGTCTCACTCATTGAACAAATTCAATGGTACGGCCCCCATTGCTTTCTGTGAAAGATAATTCTACAGGCATAAAAGCCTCCCAGAGAAAAGAGTCTCCTCATTTCTGTCTGAATCTTAAACTATGTAGCCTCCCCACCTCATCTTCCCCACAAGAGAAAATGCCCTCTCTGTACATACCTTGTTAAACCACCCATAGGATCTTGGATGCTATAATAAAGTCACTTCTGCTTTTTTTAAACTGCAATGGTTACTCAATCTTTCTTCATAAGAAAATCCCTTTTTCCCAGGAATGAGCTGAGTGAGCATTCTCTGAACTGCTTCTAATATAATTATATCTTTTTTACAAGTAGGGAGCTAAATAAAGGAATGAAGGAAAGGAGGGAATGGATGACCACCTAGTATTCAAAGAAAAATAGGCAGGTAGTGCTGGAGATCCCTGGGGTCCTGCTCACAAATCGGTTTTCCATTCTGGAAGCTGAGAAAGTTGCTGGCACCACAAGGGAGTGCAGTCAGATCCAGGCTTCTAGCATCACAAGCAGCCTGATTATACAGGAGAAGGATGAAGAAGAAAGCAGGGGCGATAATGATAGGGGATTCATTAGTGACGTATTTCAGACAGGTGTTTCTGAGGCTGTAGATGTGACTCCAGGTTGGTGTGTTGCTTCTCATGTGTCAGGTTCAGGGATGTCACTGAGTGGCTACAGGACATCCTGAAGGGGTCGTGATGCACATTGGTACCAACGATATAGGTAGAACCAGGGAAGAGGTCTTGCCTCAAAACTTCAGGGAGTTAGGCAGTAGATTAAGAAGCTGGACCTCTAAGGTTATAACCTCAGCATTACTCCCCTTGTCAAAAAGTGTGATGCTGGAAAAGCACAGTGGTCAGGCAGCAAAACATTGACTCTCCTGCTCCTTGGATGCTGCCTGACCGGCTGTGCTTTTCCAGCAACACACCTTTTGACTCTGACCTCCAGCATCTGCAGTCCTCACTTTCTCCTATTACTCCTCATGTCATAGGCTAGCGAGCAGAGAAACAGGAGAGTGCATGGCATGAGGAGGGCGGATTTTAGATTCTTGGATCACTGGGACCATTTCTGGGGATGATGGGACCTCTACAATGGGATAGAGAGATAGGTTCTTGAGCACCAAAGGCATCAAAGTGTTACAGGGAGAAGGCGGGAGAATGGGTTTGAGAAACTTATCAGTCATGATTGAATGGCAGCACAGGCTCAATGGGCTGAATGGCCCTAGTTCCTGCTCCGATGTATTATGGTCTTATGGTCAGTCTGAAACTGAACCAGAAAGGGACCAACATCCTTGCAGGAGGATCTGGTAGTTCTGCAGAGAGGAGTTGCAGTAGGGCAGGGGTCACAGTGCATGTGTTCAATAGCAACACAGTATAACTTAGAAATGGAACCAAGAAAGAGCGAGTTCAGGCATGTGGTTGTCTCCAGGGAAAAAGGCAAAGCTGGATGGCCTCTACTTTAATGTTGGGGGAATGAAGGGTAATAACCAGATGGGTTATGGGCATGGATTGACAAATGGAACTGTAATGTTGTTACCAACACAGAGGGACCTGACTGGCAACTTAACATTCCATAATTCGGGAAGCAAGGGGAAGGGTGTAAAAGTAGAAGTGGTGTTGTATTATTAGTTAGGGAGACAGTTACTGCAGTAAGGACGGATGATATCTTGGAAGGGTTGTCAAAGGAGGCTTTATGGGTAGAATTTAGGAATTAAAATTGTGCAGTCGCACTGTTAGGATTGTATTATAGGCCAGCAAAAAGTCAACAGGCAATCGAGGAGCAGAAGATACGTAGCCAGTTCATTAAGGTGTATAAAAATAATACTAAAGTAATTATATTAGGGGATTTCAATGATGTCAATATTAATTGGGATAATCATAGTATAAAGGGTTTTAAACGAGGCTGGGCTTTTCCCAGCATTTTTGAAATGTGCACAGAAGAGCTTTTTATATTAATGTGTAGATGGTCCAAGAAGGGATGGTGAAGTGTTGGACCTAATTCTGGGAAACAAAGCTGGACAAATGTTCCAGGTGAAGTGAGGGAGCATTTTAATGAAAGCAACCACAACACCTTACACTTCAAATTTGTTATGGGAAAGGTGAAAGATGGTTTGCAAAAAAAGAGCTTTGAATTAGGGTAAGGCAGATTTTATTAAAATAAGGCAGGATCCGGCCAAAATTTAAATCTACAGCAGAACAGTTGAGAGGGATAGGGGACATTCAGAAAGATAAGGGACAGACCCAACACCTTTTGGGTGAAATGTAAGAGCAATAGGTCCAGAGAACCCTCAATATCTAGGAATGTACAGGACTGGATAAAAAAGAAAAGAGAGACATTTTAACAGGTACAAAGGGAACAAAACAATGGAGGTCTGAGATGAATTTAGGAAGTGCAAGGGGGAGCTCAAGAAAGCAATTAGGAGAACAAAAAGCTGGCATGAGAAAATGTTGGCAGGCAAGGTTGGGGATAATCCCAAAATAGTCTCCAAGTATTTCAAGGGGGAAGAGAATAACTAGGGAAAGAATAGGACCTATGAGGAACCCAGGTGCAATTTGTGCAGGAAGCCAGAGGACATTGGTAGAGTGTTAAATGAGATGTTTACATCTATCTCTACCTGAGAGAAGAAGAATGGCAAGTACAGAATTCAAGAAGATGGCCTGTGAAATTCTTGAGCAGATTGTTATAAAATGTTAAAAATCACACAACACCAGGTTATAGTCCAAGATACACCTGTTGGACTAGAACCTGGTATTGTATGATTTTTAACTTTGTCCATCTCAGTCCAACACCAGCACCTGCACATCGCGATATAAAATGAGAGGAGGTACTGGAGGTTTTGGCAGATTTTTAAAGTGGATTCATTACCAGGTTCGGGTGAGTTGTATCCCAGGCCATTGTGGGAGACGGGGAAGGAAATCACAGGAACTCTGTCCCAAATTTTTATATCATCACTGGCCACAGAGGAGGTGCCAAAGGACTGGAGGACAGCTAATGTGGTTCCAGTTTAAAAGAAGGGTTGTTCTGATAGATCAGGAAACCCTAGACCAGTGAGTCTAACCTCAGTGATAGGGAAACTACTAGAGAAAGTAATGAAGGAGAAAATTAATTTCCATTCAGCAAGGCAAGGTTCGATCATAGTTAGTCAGCATGGCTTTGTCAGAAGGAGGTCATGTGTAACAAATCTGGTGGAATTTTTCAACGAGGTGGCCAAGTGTTTGGATGAGGGTCGGGCAACTGATGTCATTTGTATGGATTCATGGGAAACTGCTAAAGAAGGTGAAAACTCAGGGGATTCAAGATAACTCGGTAGGATAGATCCAAAATTGGCTTAGTGATAGGAGACAGAAGGTGGTGGTAGAAAGCTATTCGTATGATTGGAGCTCAGTGTGCAGTGGTGTACCACAGGGATCAGTGCTGTGTCCTTTACTGTTTGTGATATTCAAAAATGATATAGATGAGAATGTGAGAGGGATGATAAGTAAGTTTACGGATGATGCAAACATTGGTTGGTGGTGGTCAATGATGAGGAAGATGTTAGGTTACAGGAGGATATAATTGGCTAGGTCAGATGGGCAGATCAGTGGCAGATGCAATTTAACCATGCGGTGATGCATTTTGGAACAGGAACAGACAAAGGAGTATTCAATGAATGACAAAACATCAGAAAGGTTAGAGGAACAGGGAGATCTTGGGGTGCTTGTCCACAGATTCCTAAAGGTGGTGGTATGGTTTATTAGGGTTAATTAAGAAAGCATACAGCCTTTATCAGTCATGGCACAGATTATAAAAGCAGGGAAGTCATGTTGGAGCTGTACAGAAAGAACTTTGTACAGGCTACAGCTGCAGTACCATATCCAGCTCTGATCACCACAATATAGGAAGGATGTGATTGTATTGGAGGAAATGCAAAGGAAATTCACCAGGATGTTGCCTGGGATACAGCATTTCAGCGCTGAAGAGAGTCTGGATAAGATCAGGTGTTTTCTTTGAAGCAGAGAAGGTTGCGGGGGGACCTGATAATCATGTGTAAGAATGTGAGGGCATGGACAGGGTGGATCGAAAGCAGCTGTTTCCCTTGCTTGAAGTATCAAAAACAAGGGGACGTAATTTTAAAATGAAAGACAGAAGGGTTAAGGGGGAGTTTGAGGAAAAATGTTTCACCCAGAGATGGTAGAAGTCTGGAATGCACTCCCTGGGGAGGGGGTTGAGGCAAGAAACCAAACAACTTTCAAAGCATATGTTGATGAGCACTTGAGGTGTCATAATGGGCAAGATCATGGGCCTGGTGTGGGGAAGTGGTACTAGTGTAGGTATATTTTCAATGGTATAGACTAGACGGGCTGAAGGTGAAGTAACTTTTCAGAGGCTGGTATCCCATCACCAAGTCACCCTTTATTTACATGTGGAGAATCTTCGACTATAGTATTCCCTCATACAGAATCAAACACCAAAGAGTCAGTAACCCTGACACTCAATCTTTTTATGTCAGCCAGGGCTCACTGATTGGACCACATTAACAGCCCTAATCAGGGGACTCATACTCTAAGACGTCAGGCTGACTGACCTCATTTCAATCAGGACAGAAGAGCCCCTCCTGAACTCTATGATTCTACGACCAAAAACCTGTGGTCTTTCCAAAGCCCTGTACAAATGGAGTAAAATGTCCCTAACATTTTAATCTATTCCCTTTTGTACTGAACACTAACATTCTACTTACATTCCCAATTACCTGTTTGTATCTGTATGGTAACATTTTGTGATTCAAGTATCTGCCACCCAGATCCACTGAGTTCTGCTGTCTCTGCATTAAACAATATACTGCTTCCATATTCTTCCTGCCAAACTGGATGGTTCAAATATTCCTACATTGTGCATCATCTGCAAACTCTTTTTTTGACCTTGAATATACTAAAACCCCACTCACCTTTGTACTCTATGCTACTTTCTCCCCACCCCCACCCTCCTCTCATTTATCTCTCCACCCTTCAGGCTCTCTGCCTGTATTCCTGATGAAGGGCTTTTGCCCGAAATGTCGATTTTACTGCTCCTCGGATGCTGATTGATCTGCTGTGCTTTTCCAGCACCACTAATCCAGATTCTGGTTTCCAGCATCTGCAGTCATTGTTTTTACCAAGTTGATTTTAACCCTACTGCGAACCCTCTTGCAAGGATGCCTGCCTTGAAGAAGTTTTCCTCCTCTCTCTACAAGAATCTCAGGGAGTCCCTCTCCTACTGCAACTCCCAGGTTATTTCCTCTGCCCTGAAGCTCTTCAACCATGTCCTGAAACAAACTCGAAGAACGCCTCATCTTCCGCCTCGGAACACTTCAACCCCAGGGCATCAATGTGGACTTCAACAGTTTCCTCATTTCCCATCCCCCCATCTCACCCCAGTTCCAAACTTCCAGCTCAGCACTGTCCCCGTGACTTGTCCTACCTGCCTATCTTCTTTTCCACTTATCCACTCCACCCTCCCCCTGACCTATCACTTTCATCCCCTCCCCCACTCACCTATTGTACTCTATGCTACTTTCTCCCCACTCCCACATTCCTCTCATTTATCTCTCCACCCTTCAGGCTCTCTGCCTGTATATCTGATGAAGGGCTTTTGCCCGAAACATCGATATTACTGCTCCTCGGATGCTGTCTGAACTGCTGTGCTTTTCCAGCACCACTAATCCAGAATCTGGTTTCCAGCATCTGCAGTCATTGTTTTTACCTACTTAAAAACTCAGTCTTGACAGTCCTCTGTGGTGAACAATTCTACAAATTCAGTACCCAAAAAGAGGAAAAACATCATGTTTATCTGACTTAAATGTGCAACCCTTTACTCTGAGATAATACCTTTTGGTCCTGGACTCTCCCATTAAGGGCAACAACCTCTCTCTGCATTTACCTTGTCAAATCCCCTGAGAATCTTCGTTATCTTCGCCTCTGTGCCCATTTCTTTGGACAAGAGTCTTCTTCCCATCCCACAGACCCTTTCGCCCAGCTCTAACACTCTCCCTCCACCTGGACCCCTTCCTCTGGCCTTCTAACTGCCACTTGATCTGTTCATTGAGAACTGTCAAAGTGACATTGATTGCCTAGTTTCTCTGCCACCCCCCTCACCCAATCCAATCTATCTCCCTCCGAACTGACTGCACTCCATATGCTTAAATGCAACCCTGACTTTGTTATTAAGCCTGCCGATAAGGGTGGTGCTCTTGTTGTCTGGCATACTGACCTCTACATTGCAGAGGCTGAGTGCCAGCTCTTAGATACCTCCTTCTGTCTCCCCCTGGATCATGACCCCAACATGGCACATCAGGCCATTATATCAATGACAGTCACTGACCTCATTTTGTCTGGTGACCATGGATACCCGCATGCGCCCCACTAATGTCTGTCTCTTTGTGAGGTATGTGGAACATTCCTTGTTCCGGTCCTTTTCCGACCCACACCCACAACTCTTTCTCTTAGATATCGATGCTATAATCAGTGCTGCTTTCCTCTCTTATCCAGAATTTAAAAAGTTAATCAATTTCACTTCCAATTTTCACCCCTCCCTCTGACTCCTCTCTTCCTTTCCCTTCCACAACATCTCTGTTTCCATTTCTGGGGATAGACCGGTCACTAATATCCACTATAAACCCACCGACTCCCACAGCAACTTGCTCTGTACATCCTCGCACCCTGCTTCCTGTAAAGACTCTATTCTATTCCCCCAGTTCCTTCGTCTCCATTGCATATGTTCCTATGAGGCCAACTTTGACAAGGGAGCCTCCGAAATGTCCACCATCTTCCTCAATGGGAGATTCCCCAGAACTCTTTTTGACTGGGCCCTCAACCAGGTCCGAACCATTTCCCGTGCTTCCACCCTCACCCCCTCTCTTCCCTCCCATAACAGCGATAGAGTTCTCTTTGTCCTTATTTACCATCCCACCAGCATCCACATCCAGAAGATCATCAGCTGCCATTTCTGCTACCTCCAGCGAGATGCCACCACCAGACACATATTCCCTTTCCCTCCCTTGTCCACCTCCTGCAGGGACCATTCCCTCAGGGACACTCTGGTCCACTCTTCCTTCACTCCCAGCACTCCCACCCACAGCCCAATGGCACCTTCCCCTGCAGAAGGTGTAACACCTGCCCATTTACCTCCTCCCTCCTCAGTATCCAAGGGCCCAAACATAACTTCCAGGTATAGCAATTCTTTACCTGCACTGCACACAATCTAGTCTACTGCATTCACTGCTCACTATGTGGTCTCCTCTACATTGGGGAAACGAAACATAGACTGGGTGACCCCTTTGCAGAACATCTACGTTCTGTCGACAAAAAAGACCCTGAGCTTCCAATTGCCTGTCACTTTAACACACTACCACATTCGCTGGCCAATATCTCTGTCTCAGGCTTGCTGCAGTGCTCCAGCGAAGCTCAGCACAAACTTGGGGACCCAGCAGCCCTCCAGTCCCAATATCAAGTTCAATAATTTTAGGGCTTGAACTCCCTCATGTCCCAGCCCCCTACCTCACACACCAGGCCTTGTTATCATATAGTCATTGCACACTACCTATTGTTAGCCACTAACGTTTCCCACTAACAGCTACTCACCCTCCCAGCCAGATCGTTATCAACTCCCTTGTCTGTCTAACTGTTCTTGTCTCTCTTTGGGCTCTTTCTCTACCTATCTTTTACTGCCACCGCCCCCCCCTCCCCGACCCCGAACCCCACCCTCCACTATCTTCTGCATATAAACCAATGTTTTCCTAGCTACTTTCTACTAGAAGTGCACACTTATCTAGTGGCACTTTCTCAAATACGTTTTCAAATTCCAAATACACTTCCTCTTCATCCTCTTTGCTTGTTATTTTCAACAAAACTCGAAAAAATTGGTGAAACACAATTTATCTTTCATGAAACGATGTGGTCTTTGCTCAATTGTGCTCTGATTTTCTAATTGCCAGGCTATTACACCTTTAGCAATGAATCCTAATAATTTCAATCAAGAAGACATTAGACTAAATGGCCTATGGTTTCCACCATTTTATCTCTCTTTTCATTTACAACTTTCCAATCTATTCAGACCTTTCCAGAGTTTAAAATATTTAAGAAGATAACCAATGCCTTGAACTCAGGTCATGTTTTAAAAAATAGAGTTGCCCATTTAAGACAGATAAGGAAATAGTATTTTTTTCTCTCAGAGGGTTAAGAGTCTTTAGAATTCACTTCCTCAAAAGATGGTGGATCACAAAATACCCTACTATGTAGAAGAAGGCCATTCAGCCTACTCCGACCCTCTGTAGACCATCCCATCCAGATCCTGTCCCCCACCCCATCTCTACATACCCCATGGCTAATCCACCTAGCCTGCACATCCTTAGACACAATTAAGCATGGCCAATCCACCTAGTGTGCACATCTATGGACTGTGGGAAGAAACCAGAAACCCACACAGACATGAGGAGAATAGGCAAATCCCACACAAATAGTCACCCATGGCCGGAATTGAAACCAGGTCTCTGGTTCTGTGAGGCAACAGTGTTAACTGCTGAGCCACCATGTGGATGGAGATTCTTTAAATATTGTTACAGTAGAGGTAGGTAGATTATTGTTTACCAGGGGGATAAACGATTCTTGGGGATATACCGAATGTAGAGCTGAGGTTAAAATCAAATCAGCATGCTGGGCAGGCTTGAAGGGCTGAGTGGCCTATTTTGTTCATATGCCTCTATTATCTCTGCTGCCGTTTCTTTGAAAGCCCTATGATGCATGCTGTCTCATCCAGGGGATTTGTTGGCTTTCAGGTCAAATAGTTTTCCAGCACCTTTTCCATGGAGACAATATTTTAAGTTCTCCTTCATTTCTCCTTTCCATTTCACCTTAAATGGAAAGATAAGCGGCAGGATAGCATATGTGCAGGCAGATTTAAACTTGAGACAGACTGGGAATGCAGCAAAAAGGAAGGATAACTTAGGACATCTTATGACTTCCAATATCTCTAATGATAAGAAAGTTAACATTAAGGCACTTTACCTGAATGCTCGTAGCATTCATAACAAAGCAGACGAACTAATGGCACAGATCATCGTGAATGATTATGATGTGGTAGGCATCACAGAGACGTGGTTACAGGAGGGTCAGGACTGGCAGTTAAACATCCAAGGGTTTTCAACTTATCGAAAAGACAGGGAGGTGGGCAGAGGAGGCGGGGTTACCTTGTTAGTTAAGAACAAAATTAAATCTATGACACTGAATGACATAGCGTCGGATGATGTGAAGTCTGTGTGGGTGGAATTGAGGAACCACAAAGGCAAAAAAAAAAACAGAGTGGGAGTTATGTACAGACCTCC
>NC_057750.1:15822394-15825402 GCF_004010195.1 Chiloscyllium plagiosum
GAGGATTCTCTAAAGGTAAGCATGCAGGTTGAGTCCGTGATTAAGAAAGCGAATGCAATGTTGTCAATTATCTCAAGAGGGTTGGAATATAAAAGCAGAGATGTACTACTGAGACTTTATAAAGCTCTGGTTAGGCCCCATTTGGAGTACTGTGTCCAGTTTTGGTCCCCACACCTCAGGAAGGACATACTGGCACTGGAGCGTGTCCAGCGGAGATTCACACGGATGATCCCTGGAATGACAGGTCTAACATATGAGGAACGGCTGAGGACCCTGGGATTGTATTCATTGGAGTTTAGAAGATTAAGGAGAGACTTAATAGAGACGTACAAAATAATACATGGCTTGGAAAAGGTAGATGCTAGGAAATTGTTTCAGTTAAACGAGGAGACTACAAGATAATACATGGCTTGGAAAGGGTGGACGCTAGGAAATTGTTTCCGTTAGGCGAGGAGGCTCGGACCCGTGGACACAGCCTTAGAATTAGAGGGAGTAAATTCAGAACAGAAATGCGGAGACACTTCTTCAGCCAGAGAGTGGTGGGCCTGTGGAATTCATTGCCACAGAGTGCAGTGGAGGCTGGGACGCTAAATGTCTTCAAGGCAGAAATTGATAAATTCTTGATGTCACAAGGAATTAAGGGCTACGGGGAGAATGCGGGTAAGTGGAGTTGAAATGCCCATCAGCCATGATTGAATGGCGGAGTGGACTCGATGGGCCGAATGGCCTTACTTCTGCTCCTATGTCTTATGGTCTTATGGTCTTATGGTCTTATAGCTTCTGTGTTGATGAAAATTAAATGTTGTAACATTTTCTCTGATACAACATACAGTCTATGTGCACTTTATGATTCATATATAAATCTTTATTACTGAATGAAAAATAAACCTTTCATAATGATTTACAAACTACATATAGAATTGGAAAAAGCATGAAAATGTTTGATTCCCAAAAGGTAAGCTTCAACCTTGAGGTTATGGTCTGGATTTCTCAAATTGAGAAACCCCAGTTTCGTTTAAATTCTTCTTAGTACGAGTAGTTGAAGTTTTGTACCCCTGTGAAAATCAACCTTTTTACTTCTATTTTTCCACAGTTATATTATAATCATTTGGAAATGCTTTTGAATCAAAGCAAAACACCCAAAGGAATTGGAAAAAACAAATATTAAAGTACAGTTTATGTGTCATTGATCTGAAGATAAACAACATAAAGTTGTCAAATGTTTGCTGCAACATTTCCAATCTAGCAGAGAAGTAAAGTCTTACCACTGACAACATGATGACAATTTGATTGGGAGATTTTGCCTTTTAAAGGTTTGGTTTCATTCCATTTGTTGCCTTTCAAAACAAAATGTTTGAGAACGGGAGATATAGGAATTACAGGTCATTCTGCAAAAATGCGACAGTTGTGTTCTTCAGCAACCCCATGCTACAGAAAATCACGCTATAGAAAATCGCGCTGTAGAAGATTGCTAATGGAGAATCACTATACCCATTCAGTAGAAAGTTCATGTTATCCAAAAGGCAACCACAATTCGTTAATCACATTGTAGTCAATTTGCGTTGGCGAAACGTGCGTTATACCTGAACAACCTATATCTCAGAACTGATTGCGAGTACTTCAATCTCTAATCTTCAAACATCATGTAATGTGAACATTAAATACTAACTTGATTGAGTGTTTTTGAAGAAGTAACAAAGAAGATTGATGAAGGCAGAGCAGTAGATGTCAGCTGTATGGACTTCAGCAAGGCATTCAACAAGGTTCCGCATGGTAAACTGGTTAGCAAGGTCAGATCACATGGAATCCAGGGGGTACAAAATTGGCTTGAAGGTAGGAGACAGAGGGTGGTGGTGGAGGGTTGTTTTTCAGACTGGAGGCCTGTGACCATGGTGTTCTGCAAAGATTGGTGCTGGGTCCACTGCATTTTTCATTTATTTAAATGACTTGGATGTGAGTACAGGGGTGTGGTTAGTAAGTTTGCATATGACATCAAAATTGGTGGTTTACTGGACAGTGAAGAAGGTTATCTCAGAGTACAATGGGACTTTGATCAGATAAGCCAGTGTTGCATTTTGGTAAGGCAAATCAGGGCAGGGCTTATATAGTTAATGGTAGGGCCCTGGGGAGTGTTACTAAACAAAGGTACCTAGAGGTGCAGGTTCATAGTTCCTTGAAAATGGAGTTGCAGGTAGACATCTGGTAAAGAAGGCTTTTGGCCCGCTTGCATTCATTGGTCAGTACATTGAGTATAGGAGTTGGGATGCCATGGTGTGACTGTACAGGACGTTGGTGAGGCCACTTTTAGAATATTGTGTTCAATTCTGGTCTCCCTGCTATAATAAAGATGTTGTTAAACTTGAAAGATCTTGGGAGTTATCTACAAGCCCCCAAATAGTAGTCTGGATGTCAGATGTAAGTTGAATCAGGAGCTGAAATTGGCCTGTCGCAAAAATGTTACTATAGTTGTTATGGGGGATTTCAACATGCAGGTAGACTGGGAGAATCAGGATGGTATTGGACCTCAATAAAGAGACTTTGTGGAGTGTCTCCGAGATGGATTCTTAGAACAGCTGATGCTGGAGCCCACCAGGGAGAAGGCAACTCTGGATCTGGTATTGTGCAACGAACCAGAATTGATCAGGGACCTCGAAGTGAAGGAGCCACTGGGAAGTAGTGACCATAATACAATATGCGTCAATCTACAATTTGAGAGGGAGAGGGTACAATCGGAAGTGACAATATTTCAGTTGAATAAAGGGAACTATGGAGCTATGAGGGAGGAGCTGGCCAAAGTTCAATGGTGAAATACCTTAGCAGGGATGACAGTGGAGGAACAATGGCAGATATTTCTGTGTATAATGCAGAAGATGCAGGATCAGTTCATTCCAAAAAGGAAGAAAGATCCTAGGAGGAGGCATGGGTGGCCGTGGCTGACGAGGGAAGTTAAGAAACATATAAAGTTAAAAGAGAAAAAAGTATAACATTGCAAAGATAAGTGGGAAAAC
>NC_057750.1:15826549-15828063 GCF_004010195.1 Chiloscyllium plagiosum
TCTTGTACACCAGTCACTGAAGGTAAGCATGCAGGTACAGCAGGTAGTGAAGAACGTTAATAGCATGCTGGCCTTCATAACGAGAGGGATTGAGTATAGAAGCAAAGAGGTTCTTCTGCAGCTGTACAGGGCCCTGGTGAGACCACACCTGGAGTATTGTGTGCAGTTCTGGTCTCCAAATTTGAGGAAAGACATTCTGGCTATTGAGAGAGTGCAGCGTAGGTTCACGAGGTCAATTCCTGGAATGGCGGGATTACCTTACGCTGAAAGACTGGAGCGACTATGCTTGTATACTCTTGAGTTTAGAAGACTGAGAAGGGATCTGATTGAGACATATAAGATTATTAAAGGATTGGACACTCTGGAGGCAAGAAACATGTTTAAGCTGATGGGTGAGTGCCGAACCAGAGGACACAGCTTAAAAATACGGGGTAGACCATTTAGGACAGAGATGAGGAGAAACTTCTTCACCCAGAGAGTGGTCGCTGTGGGGAATGCTCTGCCCCAGAGGGCAGTGGAGGCCCAGTCTCTGGATTCATTTAAGAAAGAGTTGGATAGAGCTCTCAAGGATAGTGGAATCAAGGGTTATGGAGATAAGGCAGGAACAGGATACTGATTAAGGATGATCAGCCATGATCATATTGAATGGTGGTGCAGGCTCGAAGGGCAGAATGGCCTACTCCTGCACCTATTATCTATTGTCTATTGAAAGGGTTCAGAAAAGATTTACAAGGATGTTGCTGGGATTGGAGAGTTTGGGCTATAGGTAGAGGTTGAAGAAGCTTTGGCATTTTTTCCTGGAGCATCAGAGGCTGAGGGGTGACCCAATAGAAGTTTATAAAATCATGAGGGGCATGGCTGGGTGAATAGTCAGGGTCTTTCTCCCAGGGCTGGGGAGTCCAAAACTGGAAGGCACAGGTTTAAGGTGAGAGGGGAAAGATTTAAAAGGGACCTGAGGGGTAACTTTTTCTCGCATTGGGTGGTGCGTGTATGGAATGAGCTGTCAGAGGAAATTGGAGTCAAGAGTGTGGTGCTGGAAAAGCACAGCAGGTCAGGCAGCATCCGAGGAGCAGGAGGGCCGTCGTTTTGGGAAAAAGCCCTCATTTTTGCCTGTTCAGGGGAAGTTGTGGATGCTGGTACAATTACAACATTTAAAAGGCATCTGGATGAGTATATGAACAGGAAGGGTTTAGAGGAATATAGGCCAAATGTTGGCAAATGAGACTAGATTAATGTAGGATATCTGGTCCACATGGACAAGTTGGTCCAAAGGGTATGTTGCTGAAAATGTGTTGCTGGAAAAGCGCAGCAGGTCAGGCAGCATCCAAGGAACAGGAGAATCGACGTTTCGGGCATAAGCCCTTCTTCAGGAATAAGGAAAGTGTGTCCTAGCAGGCTAAGATAAAAGGTAGGGAGGAGGGACTTGGGGGAGGGGCTTTGGAAATGCGATAGGTGGAGGGAGGTCAAGGTGACGGTGATAGGCCGGAGTGGGGTGGGGGCGGAGAGGTCAGGAA
>NC_057750.1:15828620-15905648 GCF_004010195.1 Chiloscyllium plagiosum
TGGAGGGCATCGTCGACTACGTCTGGCGGGAAATTGTGGTCCTTGAAGAAGGAGGCCATCTGGGTTGTACGGTTTTGGAACTGGTCCTCCTGGGAGCAGATGCGGCGGAGTCGAAGGAATTGGGAATATGGGATGGCGTTTTTACAGGGGGCAGGGTGGGAGGAGGTGTAGTCTAGGTAGCTGTGGGAGTCGGTCAGTTTATAGTAGATGTCCGTGTCGATTCGGTCACCCGAGATAGAAATGGAAAGGTCTAGGAAGGGGAGGGAGGAGTCTGAGGTCGGGGTGGAAGATGTTGGTAAAGTGGATGAACTGTTCAACCTCCTCGTGGGAGCACGAGGCAGCGCCGATACAGTCATCGATGTAGCGGAGGAAAAGGTGGGGGGTGGTGCCAGTGTAGCTGCGGAAGATGGACTGTTCCACATATCCTACGAAGGGTATGTTTCCATGCTTACATCCCTATGAAAGGAATAGGCATAGCTAGCAATCTGTTGCCTGCTCTGTGGGAAGGGGTGGGAGTGGTGAGCTACAAACTCTCTAAGAACAACACAAGAAAATTCCTCTTTCACTGGAGTGAAAAATTACTTGATTGAACAGAAAAAAAAACATGCCCAGTACAATCTTTTTCAAAAAGCTATAATTTCCCAAACAACACAAGGGCTGCCTGTTCATTGAACAGAATCAATATGCATATATTATGGTCTGTGTCTCTGTCACCTCCTCCAACCTGACACTCCCTGAACCTCCACCTCCCCGACTCCCATCTCTCTGTGGCTCCATCACCTGAGTTCTCCTTTCACCTCACAATTGTGTCTTTCGGTTGATTGGCTTCACTCTGAGAGATTCAAATCCCCACCACCCCCTCCCCAAACCAAACTTCTCATGTTCTCTACATCCCTTTTTATAAATTTTAAATGAAATGGGTTTGCCCCTCAGGCTGTATGGCGAGATGAAATGTGCATTGCAAATGTTAAGAGTACTGCAATTGTATTGAGACACTGAAGAGTGAAATGTGCGGAATGGAGAACTGTTGAATTTGATTGCACTTACTGTAATTTTCAAATCAAAATGTTTCATAATGTACTGTTACAAATTTTCTGAATAAAGTATGTTGCTGGAGAAAAATAAATAAAAAAATAAATCCTGGCCTTGGCCAGCAAGGCTCACATCCTGAGAACCAAACAAAAACATAAGGGTAGCGCTCTTATCTCTGAGTTGGTCAAGATACCACTGCAGAGATTTGTGATTATAATCCAGATTGATACACAAATGAAACACAATTTGAGATGTTGTTGTCTGAAGGAGATGCTAGACAAAGGTTGTGTGGTAAATGATCCCACAATATCCCTCCAAAGAAGAGCAGGGAAGTTCTCACTAGTGGTCTGGACAGTGTTAGGTCCACAAGCAGCATTGCTGAAGGACAGTGGCCTCAAACATTTGCTCCATTGAATTGGATATCTAGAATCTGGCTTTACAGGAGTCAGTCAGGGTAAATTATGATTGAGCCACTTCTGGAGAGTTTGCTGTTGATGAGCACAATGTGAAGAGTAGTAACCTGCACACCCAGAAACATGCCGAGTGAGACTGTGATATTAGTTGGTGTTCATCCTTGATTTGACACTCAATATGTCACTTTAGGTCCATATGCCCCTATTCCCACGCACTGGTGAAGATGCATAGCTGAACAGGCTACTGTATGAGGGAACCATAGAGCCATAGACTTGGAGATGTACAGCACAGAAACAGACCCTTCAATCCAAGCCATCCATGCTGACCAGATATTCTACCTTAATCTAGTCCCATTTGCCAGGATTTGGCCCATATCCCTCTAAACACTTCCTATTCATATACCCATCCAAATGCCTTTAAATGTTGTAATTGTATCAGCCTCCACCACTTCCTCTGGCAACTCATTCCGTACATGCACCACATAATGCATGAAAAAATTGCCCCTTAGGTCCATTTTACATCTTTCTTCTCTCACGTTAAACCTATGCCCTCTCATTCTGGACTCTGGGGAAAAGCCCTGACTATTCATCCTATCTATGCCCCTTATGACTTTATAAACTTCTATAGGATCACCCCTCAGCCTCCAATGCTCCAGGGAAAAAAGTCCCAGCCTATTCAGCCTCTCCCTCTGGCTCAAACCCTCCAACCCTGGTAGCATTCTTGTAACTCCTTTCTGAGTTCTTTCAAGTTTCACAACATCTTTCCTGTAGCAGGGAGACCAGAATTGAACAAACACAAGATCATCACAAAAATAGGAGCAGGAGTAGGCCAGCCAGTTCCTTGAGCCTCCTCTTCAATAAATCGATTGTGGCTGATCTGACTGTGGCCTTAACTTCACTTTTCTGTCTGTCCGGCATTACTAATGACTCCCTTAAATCTGTCCAACTCAGCCTTGAATGTATGAAATGATTCAGCCTCTATTGTTCTCTGCAGAAGAGATTTCCACAAACTAATGATCCTCTGAGAGAAAGAAATACTGCTCATCTCCGCCTTCGTACAGAGACCTTCACCGAGTAATGAAGGAACAATGTTTGATGATACAACATCATATGACAGTGGGAGGATTGCATACAGAGGGTTAACACCCACATTTGCAAGGCAGCAGGGTGTCAAAATAATAGGAAAATTAAAAGCCTTTCACCGAAATTTCAAAGGTATGAGGGATCTTCAGGTAACACTTCACAAATGATATTTTCTCCACCAGGAGGTAAGGTAAAACCTTAAAAGTTGATGGATTTTCTTATGCTTACACATTGTCAGATATTTTATTCTTAGCTATTCTTAGGTAATCCTAGCTCTTCTAAAGTATTCTTGAATAGTTATAAATAACATCAAGTTGAATTCTATTAGATTCGATATTACATAACACCATAAGATATAGGAGCAGAATTAGGCCATTTGGCCCATAGAGTCTGCATCTTTTGATAGTGAACTTGTCCATTTAAAATGTACCACTTGTTAATGACTGTTAATAAAATTGTAAAATGAGTTTTAATTTTACATACTTCCTCAAGTGGGGTAGTGTATTTTTTGGAGAAAGAAATCCCAGATTCTTAAAATATCTCAGTGTTTACAGAACAGCAAAGTCTTTTTGAAAGGTAAGCAATCTATTGGAAGAATGATTACATTCTCAGCAGCCTTTTCTCCAGTGGGTTGGTAGTCTAAATCATACAAACCTAAGATTAAGCATTTGTGGAATTAGCTGGTTAAACTTGGCAGACCTACATTAAAAGAGAAGTACTAAGCTCTAAATAAGAGTTAAAAACTGGAAAAAAACTTCAGGTGGTGTCCAATCAGGTGTAATAATTTCCTATCTTGACAAAAATGAACTGAACTGTTTGAACATAGAACGTTACAGCGCAGTACAGGCCCTTCGGCCCTCGATGTTGCACTGATCTGTGGAAGCAATCGGAAGAGCATCTATCCTACACTATTCCATTTTCATCCATATGTTTATCCAATGACCATTTAAATGTCCTTAAAGTTGGTGAGTCTAACTACTGTTGCAAGCAGTACATTCCACACCCCTGCTACTCTCTGATTAAAGAAGCTACCTTGTTTTATTTACAAGTGTTGAAGGAGTGTTTTACTGTCAGTGGTAATAAGACCCTTTGTCAGGTTGTGGGAGACATAGTTTGACATCTGGTTTCATTAAACATATGATCTTCAGGTGGAAAATATTATCTCAAGTTGGTATTAAACCCCTAATTGAGATTAGGTCTGGACATGATGACACCAGAAAGCATAGGCCTAAATGATCCCTTGCGAGAGCCATCAGTTTGTTTTAACAAATGGCACAATGCGATCCCAATTCCAGAGGATCAGCTCTGTTACATTCAAGATACAGGATTTTGATGGTGATGTGAGAGCTCACAGTGTTATTCTGGTTAACGCTTGTAGATGCTATTGAATGGGATGATCAGAATAAAAGCCCTGGGTTCAAATTCCAACTGCTCCAGAGGTGTGTAATAATATTTCTGAACAGGTTGATTACAAAATATATTGTCAGAGCCCGGGTGTCCCTGGAGAAGGAGCACACTGTGTCCTGCAACACCCTCAAGATTTTCAGAGAAAGGTGGGCACTGCAGGGAGTGGAGTGTATTATTTCCCCCTCCAACTCTGTTTTTATTTAATCCTTTCCTGATGAAGGGCTTTTGCCCGAAATGTCGAATTTCCTGCTCCTCGGATGCTTCCTGACCTGCTGTGCTTTGCCAGCACCACACTAATCTTCACTTTTATTTAATCCTTGCCCTCCACTTCACTGTTTGATTACACAGTATTGCCCTTTGGGAAGGGCACTGCTTGTTACTGGCCACGCGGGTGTTTCCTTTCTTCCTCGTGGTGGTACATAAATAGAAACTTACATACTTGTTGTTTTTCACTGTGTCCGACACCTGCACACACACACATGACATGGGTGCGGGGGAAAAATAAGCACTTAGGTGTTAGGTGGTAGTGTGGAGAAAAAGAAAAAAAGGCCTTGACCCACTGACCTCCTTTGTGAATGTGCACATTTTTTATCACTGTCAGGTGCTTTGATGAATAAGGCATGTTGGGGGCTTGTGTATATGGCAGGATTGTAGGCCCCAGCAACCAACATGTGTAGCAGTCAAGGTTTCTGATGAGGTTTCAACCCGAATCTGAGTAGTCATTAGTTCACTACTCACAGCCTCACAGACATTTATAGCAGAGAAAGAGGCCATTTGGCCCAGATATTTGCAACTTGCAACAGGTCTAGTCTAGACCTAACACAGATCAAGCATTTGCTGCTGATGCATGTTTCTCAGCAGCTGCGCTCTCAGACTAATCCCCTCAGCAATGTTAATCTCAATTCCATTGGTGTCATTTGTGTGGAAAGCAGGAACCAATTAATGATGGCAAAACACCTTAGGGATTTTAAGCAATCTTAACAAATATGAAGCTTATTGTCAGGGCCGGAATGCAGAACATTTCCAGCAGCTCCTGAACATGATGACACCCACAGATTTAGTTCCTCCATGCAATCAGAACTACAGTTGGGTTCAAATTTATGATCAAGTCTTCAACGCAACAGAGGGCAGCCCCCATTTATAGCTCCTATTAAATAAATCCTTCACTCTGCAATTAAGTCTAATAGCTTATTTGCAGTTTATTGGTTAGGCAAAGGTCTAGCATGTGACAACTGGGACATTGTGCACAGTTGCTTACTTACCCAGCATTGTAATTCTGCCCTTAGATTTGTTAATGAGTGTGCTTTAAGTGTTTAGCCTGATATCCAGCTGAAGTGGGGTGTCTAACAATTACTTGTGTAAATCACCATGATGGATTTGCTTCTGACTAGATCTGCAACACAACAGCATGCAGTGCAAATTACAGTTACTATGTGGCCATTTCCCACCTCAATAGACCATTCAAGTCTTTGGATTCCCAAGTGGGCTCTCTAAATGAGAATCTCACCAGTGAGCAACCTCACTGGGATCTTCTCTGGGTCTCTCTCTGTTGGCCAACATTACTCAACATCTCAATGCATGCTCCAAGGGCAGCAATTGCCTGGACCTTCAGTCAACAGTATCAATGAAGCACCAGCCTCACTGCATCATCATGGCACATCTCGGATTAACTTATACAATTACTAACATGATCATTCTAAAAGATGGAAGACTTAACCTAAATTTGTTTAATATTACACTCCATGACACTGCAATCCTGTTGCTGTAAAGTTTATGTCTTATGATTCTGCTTCACAAGCACCTGATGAAGAAGCAGCACTTTGAAAGCTAGTGCTTCCAAATAAACCTGTTGGACTATAACCTGGTGTTGTGTGATTTTTAACTTTGTCCACCCCAGTCCAACACTGGCACCTCCAAATAATACAATTTCCAATACCTTACATTACAATGCTGCTGCCAGGTTGCATTATGTTAAGGAACACAGATCCATCTCATGCATCGGCACAGGATTAATCTTAGGATTCTTAAGCTTGCTTTTTTAGCACACATTCACTTTGCATTTATTTAGATGTTCATGGTTATCTCTGCCTGCTTTGTCTTTCAGCACTGACAGAAAACCAGGCAGTTTGACAATAAATACCTGCAATGCACGGACAAGGGTGCTGACAATTGTGTGTGGCACTGTGCTATGTCAATGTCATATCTATAGCATGTGTCAGCAGCTTACATGACAAACACACTGGATGTGTGTCAAGCAAACTGCCATGTCTGCAAGTTTAAGGGGAACAGTTCTCAGTTCAGTCAAGAGGGATAGAGGACAGGAAGAGTTAGTGGTTTTGGAGGGAGGCAGTAGTTGGTAGCTATTGAGGGAAGATGCTGCATGCAATACTGAGATTGGCAAAGTGTGCACAAAGGTAGAGTTAGAGTGAGGGTGAGGCAGCAAGGAGAGGACGATGGCACCTACTGTTGTGGCGCATGGAAGGTCATTAACCTTCCTGCAGCACTGCTATACGTTCCTCTGGACCACAAACACAAGGCTGACCTAGTTGGCAATTATGGCATCAGTGGTGCAAGGTCCTGACACTGGTAAGTATGGCCGCCTCTGCTTAGCATAAGGTTGAACATGAACAGTACAGTAGAGTCAAGGTACACACCTAATGAGGTGAGCCGGGTACAACTGTTATGAGAAAAGTTGCTAGGATTCCCAAACTCTCCAATTTGTGGGAAAGTTCAGCCCTGATTTGCTAATGAATTGCAAGGTATTTCTTCACAGGAACAATGTTATATGATCCAACTCCCTCTTGCAGCCTTGCAGAATGTTGAAGCCACAATAAGATATTTCTTAAATAAAGTGAATCTTTTCCTCACCTCGGCATACACTGTAAACATTCTTCAGTAATGCAAGACCAGGAATATTATACCATCTAACCTTGTGACCCTTGGGTAACCCAGGTACTTTTCCAGTATAACAAGGGATAACGGGTAGGAAAAGATGGATAATTCATAGCTCAGTAAATCACAACATATTCCGAGACAGTCAGACAAATGAGAATTGCTTTAATAGGAATAACCAATTGAATATTTTAACATTAGAAATGCAAACAAAAAAGATAAAATTCCATTCGACAGAAAGCTAAAAGCATGTTTGTACAATACATTCCTTGCATAGTGATGGCAGTTTTGTGATATATCCTACTCAAGGACATACGCTGATTAATGGATCTATTTAAAAGGAAAGATCAACAGCATTAGGCACACAACATTCTCCCATTTAATAACCAGAGACATTCCAGTGCTCCACATTCCCAAATCTGTGAAAAACTTTGCGATACAGACTGGATCAGCCTGGCCTGATTGCCAGTAAGAGTGTGTTTACCTTTACATAGACACCCTCACAGGAGGCAAGATGACAGAAACATTGCAGCAACCAAGCTCTCCGTTTAATTGGTCTCATCTAACTCACTGTGAAAGTACATTAATAGTAACTACAGAGGCCAGGGAGATGGCTGTTTACAAGGGAAGATATGGCATATGAAATGAAGGAAAAAGAGAAACTAACACCTCCCTGACAATCAACTAATGGACAATCTGATACCTAAGCAAACAGTTTTTAGATGGTTTGGACTCAAGGGACAGTCTGTTCAGTTTTGCACCGGACAGTTTGAGTTTTGAGTGGGTGACCAGGAAATTTCTAAACTAAAAAGTAGAGAAATGGAAAAGGTTAAAGAGAAAGGCTATGGCCCCCCTCAGGCAGCTGAAATAAAGACAGCTAATGGTGCAGGAAAAGAAATTGGAGATGCAATGGTAGGCCAGGATTGAAGATGCTTTGAAAAGGTTGTTGGGACTAGAGATGGTTACAGGGATTTGGAAAAGTTATAGAAGTCTGAACAGGTCACAGATTTAGGAGCGGTATTGGGATTGAAGGGTGTTACTGAGATTTGGGAGTTTTAGTGAGGCTAGAAGAGGTTCCAGAGTGTTGGGAGGTTTATAATGGCTGGAGGAGGTTGCACAGAAGGGAGTAAATTTCTGCTTACATTATACAGCTTTGTAGCCCTGGGGTAAACGGTTGGCATCAATAATGGGGACCATGTAGCCATCAGATTGTCGTAAAACCTCAACTAATTTATCTAGTTCGCCAATTGGCATTGTTGTTTCAATTGTTACATATTGTGTATCTTTCTGAATTCTAAACTATTATGTAATCCTACAAAGAATGAAAACATTTTTACAGTCACAAGTTCAAGAATTTAACAGGGTTTTCAAACAATAGTTTAACATTTCTACCTTGCAGTGTTGTATATAATTCTGATATCACCCAGGATTGAAGGAAGTTTGTTGAAGTTAAAGAAGATAAAGTTATAGTTATACTCCATGTCAAATTAAGTTAACGTGACATTCCTTTTAACAGTTCCAGTTTAGCAAGCAGTATATCCGTGATTTGACGAGGGGAGCAGTTTCTAATATTTTCTCTCAGTCTGAGAGTAAGCATTCCCCTGAACTGTCAGCAGCCAACATGATATAATCATGTTTGGACATTCCCTAATCTCTTTGTCATTCTTTCAGCAGCCTTCCACCATTGGTTTATTAGCTTTCTTTATTGTACTAGATCTTGTATCCATCCATAATTCTGAGGACATCATCCAGTATAGATGGCCCTAAATCGAGATTCAAGCCAAGGGAAGATTCAGATCCACTCAGATATGTGTTAGAAGGGAAAAGGGTCTCATTATTGAGGGACATCTCGCTGTTGAAGATTAAGGCTCTCTTTCCATCCAGCTGCTCATTGCCAATGACTGAGCATTCCGAGGAAGTGTTTGACTCCGCCAATAAAGAAACTGAAGACCCTGTTTTGTTGAAGGTTGGGATGGCAAACACTTCTTCAGCACTGTGGAAACATTCTGTTGTACAGCTGACTGACAGTGCCCGTTGACCTGTGCCTTCCTCCAGGTGGAGTCTGGGAGGCTTTGGAGGAGCTTGTTCCTGGTCCTGGCTTTTGTGAGTGCCACCGAATGCCGGAAGAGAGACAGCATTCTTCAGTAGGGTAGGATAGTCACCTGCTCCATTGTTAAAACCTCGCTCATAGTTATATTCTTCATCCAGTCCTTGTCCTGTACTTTGAGAAGTTGGCTTCTGGTTGAGGTTTGGAAGGACATCATACTTGCCCTGTAAGAAGGAGATGTCCCCAAACATGTCACTTTCACCATCCTTCCCAATGTGGGCACTGTGACGGAAATCGCCCAAGGGTGGACTGATCATGTCACTAGACAGAACATCACGCAATCTCATCTTCTTGCCCCGTTTTGGGGTCGAAGTCTTTAGATACATTGGGGTTTTGGCAGGCATGTTGCACCGGGTTTCTCAAGCTAAACGAGTCCTCAAGTGATAGAAAAGCCCAAATGCTAGAAAACAGTTCTTGATTTCTCTTCAGCAAAGCATCTCAAACAGCTCCCGTTTCATTCAAATATTGGCAACACAGTTCAAGATAATTGTCACATTGACAGCAGCGTCACTGATCTTGGTTATACCTCAGATTCCACAGTTGCAAAGGCAAGAGGCAGGACTATACAGCATCTGTCACCTCCTTACACATCGAAGCCTGAAAACACACAAACAAATGAAGAATTAAATATTTATTGCACTAGTTTTACATTGTTAACTAGAAATGTTTAATCCTTTATAAGATTTTAGCTCAATTGGCTTTTCTTCACTACTTAGCCTGTTATGAGTGGTTATTTACTGGGCTGACAGTCCGAATTTAAAGGATTTGAACCAAATCAGAAGATTGCTTCATCATATGCCTTCATGTTGGAGATGGTGGCAGAGATAGGGAGGGCTCCAGACTGGAGGAAAGTATAGATATAAGGAAGGGTGTTGAGCTAGAGGAAGTTAGGGAGAATTGAGAGGATTATAGACCTGGTGGAGTTACAGAGAGTTGAAGAATTATCACAGCTGAAGGAATTTTACACATTTAGGAGATTAGTAGAGCTGGAGGAGATTATAGAGATTTAGGAAAGATACATGACGAAAGAATGGTAAAGAAAAATTTAGACATCCAGTCTCTACAACTCTAGTGACACTAATGAGCCCAATTTCATAAGTCAGGATCCTCGCGGTGTCAGTGACACCTGGAAGCTGTGGGAGATGAAATTCTGGACACTCATAAAGTGAATTCAATTTCCACAAAATACTACTGCTGTCAATAATAAAGAAAACAATCAATGGGTTGTTCCTTAACTCTCCCAGCAAAGGATCGACACAACAATAAAGATTGTAGGGAAAAAAACACACATTAATTCATGTTTTGTTGCTCTCTCAAGGAACCCTCTTGACCTCAGTGCTAAAGCTCCTGAAATCCTCCACCCACAGTGCTCTTGTCCATTAATATGAATGTTGAAATTATGAATGGACCCTTGTAAATCATTTCTGCTGAACTTGAAGTCAATTCTATTTCCATGAGTAAAATACTGCAATAATTCCCATTATTTATTTGATTTAAACATTCTACTGCAGGCCAAGTGTCAAAAATTCAGTTGAATTCAAACAGTAAACAAGACCATTGCCAGTTTTAGTCCTGAAAAGATTCCGTTGTTATTGATCAACTGTGAAGATACTGCCAAATTACGGAGGAGAATTTTATCAAAAATGATGGAAAAGTACTGACTTGCCATCATTCACAAATAAGACCTACACTGCTTCACCCAAACCTTGGAGCGGCACCAAGTTGGTCAGTGTTGCCTGGAACACCCTTCTTCAAACTCAAGGTTTTGACATCACATTTGCATGTTTACGCAAATATTCTGGAGTATATTCTCCTCTTTCTTACTATCTGTCCACACACACTGTTACAGCAATAGTGCAGGGCAAGAAAAAGCAGAGAAACACAAACATAACTTTGCATATATAAATCCACCTTTATGATTGCTGAAAGCAAATCCTTAGAGTGAAGAGAGGGTTAACTCCAGGGTCTAGCTTTTCCAATTGACATTTTCTGGACCTTTTAGTATTAAAGCAGTTGGAGCTTGATCATGGACTTTATGGCCCAGAGGTAGGGGCACTACCACTGCAACACTGGAGACAACATGATTTTAACATTAATAAGAAACTTCAGACACAAGTACTTAAAGGATATTAAGTATATACATAATGGAATCACAAATCCTCCTGGGTAGAAGTAGACATATGGGGTCTCAGCCCTCCCTTATTGGAAGCTAGATACGATGAATGATGTTTCCAAACATTCTTACTGCCATAAACTACCAGTTGGGAGTCAACGTTGTGTAAAATGTCTTCTTCAACAGACACTCTTATGCTGATGTTTGATGAGTCCATGCAGGAGAAAATAATGCAAGGATACATTTCACAACCAATGAAGTGCTTTGAAATGCCATCACTGTGATAATATTGGAAACGCAACATCCAATTTATACACTGAAATGCTAGATTACCTAAACTATCAAACCTATTCAGCATAATCTGTGTTTTGGAGGATCAGCATTGTTTAAAACATGACAGATATGTGTTGAAAGCTACGTATAAGGTGGCCTGGAAACCATTATCGCCTGGCTATGGGCCCGCTACAATCAACAGTTTGAATTTTAGTTCCCAAAGATTCTCAATAACTGTTTGTTGGCAGAATGCCCACATTCCCAGAGTGATTGATTTATTGGCCTTCCCAAAGGAGACAATTCAAAATCACCATAAAATATACCCCAAAGTTCATATCCAAGGTGATGGTTTCATTTAGCCTGGAAAATGGCCCAGTTTTTCAACAGCATGCATCATTCAACTAAAGCTATTCCTGAAAGGAAAGGCTAGTTTATACAGATCCAACATCAGAACTGGTTACGAAGCAAAGTAGGTCAGATGAATAAAAGAATTCTCCGAATGATTTGATCCCACTCAATTACTATTTCCCTTTTCTCGAAATGAATCAGGTCTATTCAAGAGTGTACAATGAATGGATGTCATGAGTGTTTATTAACTTTATGGTTAATATTAAACACATTTTTCAATGAAATACTTTTATTACAGTAATGGTGATGCTGATCACAAAATAGGATAGAGCATTTAGAGTGACTGGGAAAGGTGCCATAGCAGAAAGTAGAAGAGGAATCTAATTTTTAAAAAAAGTGGTAAGGATTCAAAGCAAAGTCAGAAACCAAAATCAGAACCAACACACTTTAATAGAGAGGGCGAGAGAGAATCTCAAAATGCTGAATTTTGACAGGGCTGAAAATGTGTTGCTGGAAAAGCGCAGCAGGTCAGGCAGCATCCAGGGAACAGGAGGGGAAATGAGGAAACTGGTGAAATCCGAGTTCATCCTTTGTGGTTGGAGGGTTCCTAGGCGGAAGATGAGGTGCTCTTCCTCCAACCGTCGTTTTGTTGTGGTTTGGCGATGGAGGAGTCCAAAGACCTGCATATCCTTGGTGGAGTGGTAGGGGGAATTGAAATGTTGAGCCACAGGGTGGTTGGGTTGGTTGGTCCGGGTGTCCCAGAGGTGTTCTCTGAAACACTCCGCCACAGATTCACCTGCACCTCCACACACATCATCTATTGCATCCTCTGCACCCGATGTGGCCTCCTCTATATTGGGGAGACAGGCCGGCTACTTGCGGAGCGTTTGACCTCTTTCCACCTATCACATTTCCGACGCCCCTCCCCCAGGTCCCTCCTCCCTACCTTTTATCTTAGCCTGCTGGACAAACTTTCCTCATTCCTGAAGAAGGGCTTATGCCCGAAACGTCGATTCTCCTGTTCCCTGAATGCTGCCTGACCTGCTGCGCTTTTCCAGCAACACATTTTCAGCTCTGATCTCCAGCATCTGCAGACCTCACTTTCTCCTGAATTTTGACAGGGGCAGGCAAGAAAGATTGGGGCACAGAATCAATTGGTTTGTCTGTCCCTTTTCCTCCCTCTGTTCAACCTGGATTTTGCTGGGATAGTTAGATCTTTAATGTTTGAATATTTCAACCCTACCCATTTATTTTTTTTTAGTTGAGAGCCAGCCCCAAAATATGAGACACTCGGGGAAAAGAAAAAGTTACAGAAAGAATATTTTAAAATAATTATTAGTATATATACTGCTCATCAGAAATCATCTGGAAATTCCCTTGGATTGATATCAAGAGCTAGGAATTATATTGAAACCCACAGTCTGCAGAGATATTGAACACTTAACTTCTCCCAGGTCACAAATCTCAGAAAAGCTGATTCACAATAAACACTGGGAACAACGAAGATGCTTTAGATAACCAATAAATGTATCAGCGCTCCTTTGTGAAATTTGGATGAACTTGCATTTAACTGGTTGGGGATTGCACAAACCAATTTGAAACTTCAAGCATAGGCATTCTATGTTTGGCTTTGGAGACACTTGCTTCTGTATCAGAAATGGACTACCGCAGTACAAGGCTGCAGCTCACCACCTCTTTATCAAGGGGCAACTAGAGACAGGCAATAAATGTTGGCCCAGACAGTGACACACACACCTCATTAATGAATAAAAACAAAAAGAAAAACTCAAGATCCATAACAAACTGCCATGCCTAGACCAGCCTGGTTGAGCTAGTGCTAACCACACTCAGAAATGTTGGTGAAACATAGAACTAGTCTGTGATGCTGATACAATCAAAGCAGGAGCCTTCACTTCAACTGAGGGAGTGTTGCCTTATCAGAGTCGCTTTAAAATGAGACATTAAACAGAGTCTGACTAACTTTTCAGAAAATGCATAAAATATTTCATGGTCTCAATTAAAGCAAGTCCTTCTGATGTCCTGGCCAACATTCATCTCTAAAACAATATGAAAGACAGAATGGGCCATAGCAATCCATAAAAATATTGGGTAATTTATGACATACGCTATTATTAATGTGCAAGACAGCCAGAGATTTTATGGATAAAGAAATATGCTACAAGTTGCAAGTCTCCAGAACAAGCTGTTTGATTTACCTTGCACAAGCATAATCTCATCCTTAATCTTCTTGTTCATTTTAAAAACTAGATTTGTAGTAGAGGGCATATGTTAAGATGAGAGGGAAAAGATTTAAAAAGTATCTGAGGGGCAACATTTTCACACAGAGGGTGGTGAGTGTATGGAATGAACTGCTAGAAGAAGTGGTAGAGGTGATACAATTACAACATTTAAAAGATATTTGGACAGGGACATGAATAGGAAAGGTTTAGATGGATATGGGTCAAATGTAGCCATATGGGACTGGTAAAGTCTGGGAAACCTAGTCGGCAGGGACGAGTTGGACTGAAGGGTCTGTTTCCATACTGTATGATTCTATGAGAACGATACTGGATTTGCACACTAACTGCTATCAGCTTTTTTTTAAATCAACCTGTTTGGACGTGTTATGACATACTTCTGGAGCTGCTGGCACTTGAACCTAGACCTCCTTGCTCAGAGGTTAGAACATACAACAATGCCTCAAAAGCCTCACTAACCATTCTAAAACTTGTCACCAAAAGTAGCGGCTGGTATCTAACAGCAAGTACTTTAGTAATTGTTAATGCAACACCAATAAATCCAACAGGTGCATACTTTTGAACTGTGGGATTCATTCCTGCATGAGGGTGCAGTGGTACTGTCCCTACCTGTAGATAAAGAGGGCTGGGTTCAAGTGCCGCCTGCTGCAGAGGTATGTCATAACATCTCTGATCAGATTGATTTGAAAAAGATTCCTGCATGTGGTAAATTAGGTTAATAAAATTCAATGTTTACACTTCTCAAATTTCAACCTTATATCTTATTTTTTTTCCCTTCCTTTTCTTGTTCATTGTTCACTATCCTAACTGACCTTTATTTATAATTTTACTCTAATTCACATACTTGTTCCATGCTTCATCTTTCCCTTGCTTTAATCCTTAAATCTTACAGTTTGGTAATTCACTTAAGTCCCAAATGCCTTCTTTTTCTCCCTGTCTGACCAGAATGCAGTAGTGAAAAATTATATCCAAGCTGAAATGTGAGGGAAAAGGTCTAACTAATAAACTAACCATGTTGCCAATCCAGAAGGATTTGGTCATTTATTTCATTGCTGTTGCAAAATGGCTGCTCTTTGCCTGTCACAACTTAATTAGTTACAAAGCAATTTTGAAATTTCTGAAATATTTTAAAGGCATTAAATAAATAAATATTATAAAATCTGGTCATTATATTTAATCACGGAATTGTTACAGCACAGGAGGAGGCCATACAGCCTGCCATTACTGTACCAGTTGTTTAAATGAGCAATTCATTTACTGCCTTTTTCCTCCTTCCCCCACGTAACCATGCACATTCTTTTCAGATAACAGTCGAATTCTCTTGACAATGCTTTTCATGAATCTGCATACATCATGCGAGTAGGCAATATATTCCAGATCCTAATTACTTGCTGAGTGGAAAACATGTTTTCCCTTTGTCACTTTTGCTTCTTGTACCAATTATTTTAAAACTTTGCTCTATTGTTCTCCATTCCTTCATTATTGGGAACAGACCCTTCATGATTTTGAGCAAGCTTTTTAATCAAGTTGTTTTCATGCGTAACACACCCCCTAGTCACAGAGTCACACAGCACTGAAACATATCCTTCGATCCAAATCGTCCATGCTGACCAGGTTTCGCAAACTAAACTAGTCTCATTTGCTTGCATTTAGCCCATTTCCCTTTAAACCTTTCCTGTTCATGTACCTGTCCAAATGTCTTTTGAATGTTCTAATTGTACATGATTCTACCATTTCCTCTGACAATTGAAAACCATTAAATGAAGGATCAAGTTATATTGTGCAGTAAAGCAACAAGGTTGAAGACAGCAAAAGATGAGATAAATTTAGAAGCAGTAATCTGATTGCTTAGATGATTACAAAATAGAAAGAAACTGTTTCCAATGGCTAATAGGGACCAGAGTACACAGACGTAAGAAATCGAATGCAAAAGTAGGTAAAAGTTCTTTATCGTTAACGTTTGAAAAAGCACTGCCTTATCAGGTGGTGGATATAGATTAAGTAGTAGCTTTCAAAAGGCAAGAGGGATAAATATCGATATGAGTAAAAGTTGCAATGATATGTGGAAAGAGGAGGAAGTCAGGCTAAATTGATTGCTCTTCAAAAGATCCACCACAAACTGAATAGAATGAATGGCCTCATTCTATGGTGTACAAGCAGGAGGCTGGAAGAACACAGCCAGCCAAGCTGTATCAGGAGTCAACGTTGACGTTTCCACCTCCTGATGCTGCCTGGCTTGCTGTGTTCTTCCAGCCTCCTGCTTGTATACCTCAGATTCCAATATCTGCAGGTTTTTTTGTGTCATTCTATGGTATAGCATGATTCTATGATTTAATTACATGAAAGTTTCCAATTAAGTTTGGACAGGAAGTGAAGACTGATTTGGTTAAAGAATGATCCAAATCTGTGGCTCTGGTAAAGAATGAATTAAAGTTTCAGGCAGCATGTTAAACAGGACCGGGCAGAAAATTGCTGTGCAATAATAATAGCAAGTGGATTTACATCTTTGTACAAAATGATTCCATCTCTTATTTTACTGTCTTGATAATTAATTTAAAATAAGTTAATCAATACGTCTGCTAAAAGTGTGGATTATAGAATTTTATATCAGTCCCTCATATCACAGGTTGATTCCAATTCCTTTTGCTTAAATACTTAAATAACTCCACAAAGGCCGGAATCATTACCTGTCACCCTTTAGTTGCACGTGCATTGTCCACAGCACTGATCCAGCTAGCTCAGAGCTGGCTCCTAGAGTGAACAGAACTTCTTTCACTCCTATTTATATCTGTCAGGCAGGACTCCCTGATTGCACCAGGTTAAAAGCCCCAATCAGGAAATTCATATTCTCTGATATCCACTTGGCTGACATTGTTCCAATTACTACAAACACAGGTAGAATAAAGTGAGAAGCAAGGAGGGCAACATATTTACAGCTCAGCAGAAACAAGAGTCAAAGTTTCTAAAAGTGCTGGCCACACGAATAGACTACCTACAGATACCTAAGAGGACAGGGGCCTTCTTTATAAACCTGTCTCTACATCAAGTTCACCTTGACCATATTTTGGACTTAAAGCTCAATTAATCCAATTAAGGATGTGATTTATGTAATTCTGCTATAATTCATCACCAATTCCCACACTCAACTAAGATTAAACTGGGGATAATCACAATGTGCCTCCTAATGTTTGTCACCTTTGAATAAAAAATGTTTTATATTTGATTCCCCAGCAATAAAACTAACATTCCATCTGTTCTGTCCATACTAAGAATCCTTAATGGGTTTCTGCAGTGCATCTTGCAGGTTGTACACATTTCTGCCACTGACTGTCAGTAGTGGAAAGAACGGGAGTGAATGTTTGTGGATGTGGTGCCAATCAAGCCGGCTGCCTTGTCTTGAATGCTTTTTGAGTGCTGTTGGACCTGCGCCCATCCAGGCAAGTGGGGATTATTCCATCACATTGCCAGTGGTGGATGGGCATTGTGGAGTCAGGAAGAGATTTGTTCATTGTCTGATTTCTATCCCGTGACCTGCTCTTGGAGCCATAGTTCAGTTTCTGGTCAATGGTAACCCCCAGGATGTTGATAATCAGGGACTCAGTAATGGTAATACCTTTGAATGCTAAGAGGCACTGGTTAGATTCTCCTTTAATGGAGATGGTCATTGCCTGACATTTGTGTAGCGTGAATGTTGCTTGCTGGCTTTCAGTCTACGTTCAAACAATTCCAGGTCTTGATATATCTGGATATGGACTGCTTCAGTATCTGAGGAGTGGCAATTGATGCCAAACATTGAGCAATCAACGGCGAACATCTCCACTTCTGTCCTTCTGATGGAGGGAAGGTCACCGATGGAGCAGCTGAAGATAGTTAGACTTAGTTTCTTAGCCTTTCACATGTCCCCACATTATACTCCATCTGCCAAATTTTGCCCATTCATTTAAAGAAATGATAGAGGGATTTGGAGAGGTTATGTCTTCTTGACAAAGTATTTTCCACTTATCTTCGTGTCACCATAAAATGTACCCACACTCAGTCCTTTCATCCAAGTAATTGAAAATAGTTGAGGTCAGATGCACTGATCCCTGTGACATTATATTTGAACCAGCTTGCCAACATGAAAATGATGTATTTATCTCTACTCTATGGCTGTTGTTAGGTCACCAGCTCTTTATCTGTGCTAACATGTCACACCATTTCATGCTGTCTGATGTCATTTCATACTGTACATGGAGCAGGTGATTACCTTGACTCACTGTTCAACTATGAACTGAAGGCTCTGCAGCTTTTACCTTTAGAAATTTATAACAAATCATCCTGCACCGTTGTCATCTATGTAATGGCAGAGGCCGAAATGTTTGCTGGCACAGTACTCAGATGGAGCCGTACATCTGTTTTATTGGAAAGAAGATTAAATGATTTTTTTAAAGAAGGGGGTGGTTTATGCAGCTGGCCTCATAATAAAGATGCCAAATACATAATATACTTAATGGACCACAATTAGGAGCCATGTAAATGTGAGTGGAACTGCATGGCATTTCACCAGTATAATGAATTTTTAAAAGTGAATGCAACAAATTCTGCCGAGACAGAAATGCTTGCTCTGTGTCCTTGGAAAGCACTTGGGATAACAAATAAGTTTTAATTTTCTTTTTCCCTTAAATGCCTCTTATTGCAAATGAGAATTTTGATTAATTGGACAGCAATAGCAAAATTAGGGTAAATTGACTGGGAGGCATTAATAGGAATCATAGGAGTGAACTATTACCTGCCTGAATGTTTTGAGAAGATAGGGGCTTCCGAAAGGTGGTAAGTCATCTGCTCGCCTTTTGTCTCTGCTTCATGTTGGCAACAGCTGTCAGGGCTTTAACTACTGGAGTTACTTCCCGAAAACTCCCAGCATTTCTTTCCTCCTTTAAGATGTTCCTTAAAACTGACTGCTGACCTATTAGCCCTAATATCTCCTTATGTGGCCCACTATCAGATTTTGCTTTATAAGGCTGCTGAGCAGTGTTTTGGGATGTTTTATTATGTTATAAATAGAATGTGTAAATGTCAAATTGATTTCCACCAATTATGAAATTTCATAATCTACAACAGTAAGTAATGCAGGGGAGACCTCTTCCAGTAATTAAA
Source organism: Chiloscyllium plagiosum (assembly GCF_004010195.1). NCBI lineage: Eukaryota > Metazoa > Chordata > Chondrichthyes > Orectolobiformes > Hemiscylliidae > Chiloscyllium > Chiloscyllium plagiosum. Next base: position 15,847,683 of record NC_057750.1, read on the forward strand.
ACTGATCAAGCAACAAAACTAAATGAGTAACTTACTTTAAATATGAATTTTCACAAGCTCAAGTCAGATTACTAGTACATATCATGCTGCTTTGGGAATTTTCACTCAATAAAAAAGAATAGGCTATGAATTCAGGAAGGAGAGGAACTTAGTCCATCGTCTTCTCTTAGCTTCATGGTCTTGACTTCGTGCCAACATGGGGACAGGAAAGCATGTTTATGGGTTTATTTAAAAGAGCTGCTGTTTCTATATTGCACATCTCCCACTGAATGTTTTTCCTATTAAATACTAAGTACTCTCTCCCATTCAGACTGCTGAAATCAAGCACACCATCACCCAAAGAAGCAGCTGGATTAAGGTTTTACCCAGTAGAGGTCAGGGCACTCATAATAAAACCCTGTGTAAGGCAGCATTTTACTGATTCTGGCATCAAGGAGCCCCAAAACTGAATTTTGTGGGAATTGGGGAACATTGTTCACTGGTTGGAGTCATAGCTAGCTCCATTGAGAAATAGTTGTGGATGTTGGACATCAATTAACTCAGTCATGGGAAATTGCTTCAGGAGTTCCTCAGTGTACATATTTTTTAATCAACCTGACCAACGAGATAATTACACACCTGTGGAACAGGTAGGACTTGAATCCAGGTCTCCTGACCCAGAGGTAGGCTAGTTCCACCATGCCATGATAGCCCATAGTTCCTCAGGGCAGTGACTTGGACACAACTATCTTTAGCTGCTTTGATACCTTTCCCTCCATCTGGGGTCAGAAGTGGTGATGTTTGCAAATAGTCTCACCAAGGTCAGTATTTTTCACAACTCCTCAGATTCTGAAACAGTCTGTATCCATACACAGCAAGAGTTGGAGAACATCCAGGCTATGGAGTAGTCCCCACTTGCAGCTTGTAAATTGCTCTCGGAAATTTTTGATAATTTAAGTATGAAACATTTAGTTTTACTTTCTTTATCGTTTCTTTATCTTTCTCGACCCAAGCTTTCCCTCAACTTATTTTTCTTACTGAATCCGAAATGAATTTAAATCTCCCTACTTCCTTCTACGTTTTTTTTTCCTCTTATTTTCAGTTCTTAAAATCTCATTACTTAAGGAGATCGGTATTTGTCCTGTGGTTCACTCTGATCTTAAGCGCTCCACTGACCCCGTTATAAACTCACATTCCAGCACAAACCGTTTTTGAATTGAGAGATTCTGGATAAACATGAATTGGTGCCATACGATTGTGGATCATTAATACCAAAGTAATCCAGGAACGGGAGGGATATCAATAATTTGCAGCCTCTTTCCCATTTGATCAAGAGTAGCATTCAAAAGTGAGAACTTCGCCTCCACTCAATTGTAACCCTTGAGCTAAAATATTGATGGAACTGCGATCAAGAAACATTTTATAACTGTCTACATCTCAAACAGCATGAAGGGAGACTCCAAGTGAACATGACTTAAAAGCTAAATTCAGGCAATCTTTATTTTCAACGTAAAGAGAGGGTCCAACAACACGAAAGAAAATCACTATCTGTACATCACTGAAATCTGCTTACCTGAAGTTGTTCCAATGTCTGCATTCAGTTCCGAAATAGTTTTGTTTCTATCTGGTTTGACTGCAGTTGGAAGAAAAAATTGCTGGAGCGACCAGCCGACCGCAAGATGTCTGTGTGTGTTCCAGCTCCAGGCGTGTTCTGGAGCTCACTAAATTCCTAGCAGGCAGCTCACTGCTGAAGATCTGTCCAACGTCAAGAAACAATTTGAGTCACTCTGCCACATGCTTTGAAGTGCGAGAGTGTGCGCAGAGAGCAGGCAAAGCTGAGGGCAGGGGGATTGGGAGGGGTGGATTCTTACCATGTAGCTCCAACCTCAGGAAGCTGACGTCAGAATGATAACACCGCTTAAGCTTCTCCACAAGCTGTCCCTTCCTGAGGCTCTGGAAAATGCTACCTCAAATCTCAGCATTGCCGTTTGACCAGGCAGTATGTGAGTCGCCTCCTCCTCCTTCTACCAGTTTTATTATGCTTTCAATAGTCAGTGTTACTTCTTCTTTCACTGGAGCATAGGAGATTGAGTGGTGACCTTATAGAGCTTTATAAAATCATGAGGGGTATAAATAAGGCGAATGGCAGGTGTCTTTTCCCTAGGGTCAGGGATTTAAAGATTAGGGGGCATATTTTTTAGGTGAGAGGAGAAGGATTTAAACGAGACTTGGGGAATTCTTTTACAGTGCATGTATGGAATAGATTTCCAGAAGAAGTGGTGGATGTTGGTACAATCAACGTCTAAAAGACGCTTAGATAAGTACATGAATGAGGGATATGGGCCAAGTGCAGGCTAGTGGGACTAGATTACTTTGGGGTTATGGTCAGCATGGACTGGTTGGACCTAGGGGTCTGTTACTGTGCTGTATGATTCTATGACTCTACAAAGAGAGGGCAACCCTTTCCAAAGTGTCACCAGCAGAAATGGGAGAGTATAGTTGTCTCTTCTGGATTATCAAATTGCTCTTTGATTCACACATAGACTTTCCTATGAATAGACACTGCTTTAATCCTTCAATATACAGGTATCCCTAAAGAGTAGAGAGGAGAAGGGGAAAGAAGAACAGGGCATGTATGGGTAAATATACAAAATAAAATGAAGGAAAAACAAATATATTGTGGATTTTAAATGGCAGCATTGTCTTATAAAATATTGCTTAGCTTCTCTGTTTGAAAACATATGCATGATGATTTAAATCTATGATTAAGAAAATCCACCAATCAGTACATCTATTGATTAATAAAGCTGTTAATAATTAACACAATAACTACCAATTAGAACATTATCTTTAACTAGAATTAAGATAGTTGTGAAGGTCCATTATTGTGGAAAGATGTTGAAGATTAATGAATGCTATCCCTTTCCAAAGTCCTTGATCCAACATGGACTTTGAAATAACCAGACATTTTTTCCTCCTCCTGTTGTCCAGTTTGGTGAGACTTTCGTCATCTGAGTCGACATGTACACATCCAAATATTATCAAAGTTTCTCTAACAATGCTTCTCTTCTCACTACAACACTATTAGCTTGGGATTTCCCTCAGGGGTCCACTCTTTTGGGTCCTTTCCCTTCCTCAACAACATCCTGTTCTTGGACAACATTACGAGGTAAATTTCCAGATCTGTGTTGATGATGTTCAACTCCACCTGTTATCAGACCCTTTCAGCCCCTTCATACCACTAGACTGTTTATCCAACATATACAAGCTTTGTCTGCATGAAATGGTACTTCCATCAGCTGAAGGCTTGGAAGAGTGAAGTTATTGTTTAAGCTCCTTCATCACCAACTGCATCTCCCTTAACTCACTTTGCACCATCAATACATAATCTCAGAAAGTGTTCTCAACTGTTCATGCTCTCTGTTCCTAAAAACAAACACTGATTCTATAGCACTGGAATTTAAATCAAGATCTCAGGACAAGTCTTTTGCCTAAATTATTGACCTTTTCAGAAGCTGCTGTGTATTTACAGCATAGCATTTTATTTGTTCATGGGATATGAGCAAAATTTGCAACCAGCATTTTAGCCCATCCCAGATTACCTTTGAGAAAGTGGTGGTGAGCTCTCTTCTTGAACTGCTGCATGTCACATGGAGGTTATGCTTGCAAAGTGATAGTGTCACTGGACTAGTATTCCTGAGGCCCAGGCTAATACTCTGGGAACAGGGGTTCAAATAGCAGCTGGTTGAATTTAAATTCAATACATAAAATCAAGAATTGAAAGCTAGTCTTATTAATGTTAACCATTACCACTACCATCAGTTGTTGTAAAAATCCATCTGTTTCACTAAAGTTCTTTAGGAAAGAAATAAACAAATTGTGAGGTTCTTGTTCAGATTTATGTAGAGAGAGGGAAGACATTGGAAGTTTGGGTGAGCTTAAAAGTGGCCAAATCCCTATCTCGGATGCGTTAGATCCCAGGCTGCTGTGGGAGATGATAGAGGAAATTACATGGGCTCTGACCCAAATTTTTATTCATCTCTGGTCATTGGGGAGGTATCAGAAACAAAGAAACATAGAAGATAGGAGCAGAAGGAGGCCATTTAGATCTTCAAGCCTGCTCTGCCATTCATCACGATCATGGCCAATTGTCCAACTCAATAGCCTAATCCTGCTTTCTCCTCATAACTTTTGATCCCATTTGTCCCAAGTGCTATACCTAGCTGCTTCTTGAATACATTCAATGCTTTGGGTGAAGAATGTCTCCTCATCTCCGACTTAAATGGTCCATCCTGAATCCAAATCTGTGACCCACGATTCTGACGCACCCACAATCGGCAACATCCTCCCTGAATCTATGCTGTCTAGTCATAGAGATGTACAGCACGGAAACAGATCCTTCAATCCAACTTGTCCATGCCGACCAGATATCCTAACCTAGTCTAGTCCACCTGCCCGCACCTGACCCATATCCCTCCAAACCCTTCCTATTCATATACCCATCCAAATGCATTTTAAATGTTGCAATTGTACTAGCCTCCACCACTTCCTCTGGCAGCCCATACCACACGCGCACCATTCTCTGAGTGAAAATGTTGCCCCTTTGGTCTCTTTTATATCTTTCCCCTCTCACCCTAAACCTATGCCCTCTAGTTCTGGACTCCCCCACCCCAGGGAAAAGACTTTGTCTATTTATCCTTTACATGCCCCTCATAATTTTGTAAACCTCTATAAGGTTACCCCTCAGCCTCCGACGCTCCAGGGAAAACAGCCCCAGCCTATTCAACCTCTCCCTATTGCTCAAATCCTCCAACCCTGGCAACCTCCTTGTAAATCTTTTCTGAACCCTTTCAATTTGCACAACATCTTTCTGATAGGAAGGAGACCAGAATTGCATGCAATATTCCAACAGTGGCCTAACCAATGTCCTGTACAGCTGCAACATGACCTCCCAACTTGTTACATTTTGTTCCCTCTTCCAAATCATTAATATATATTGTGAATAGCTGGGATCCTAGCACCAATCTCTGTGGCACCCCAATAGTTAATGCCTGCCAATTTGAAAAGTACCCATTAATTCCTACTCTTTGTTTCCTCTCTGCCAATTAGTTTTCTATCCATCACAATATACTTCCCACAGTCCCATGCACTTTAATCTTGCACAATAATTTCTGATCTGGGACTTTGTCAAATGCTTTCTGAAAGTCCAAATTGACCATATTGACTGCCTCCCACTTGTCAACTCTACTAGTTACATCTTCGTAGAATTCCAACAGATTTCTCAAGCATGATTTGCCCTTCATAGGTTCATGCTAACTCTGTCTGATTCTGCCACTGCTTTCTAACAAAGAACTGGAGAACAGCTAATGTGGTTCCACTTTTGAAGAGGGATGATTGGGTCACAGACTAGTGAGTTTCCCATCAATGGTAGGGAAACAATTGGAGAAAATTCTGAAGGAGAGAATTAATCTCCACTTGGAAAGGCAAGGTTTGATCAGGGATAGTCAGTCCATGCTTTGTCAGAGGGATTGACTGTTAGGTTTACAGTGAGGAAGAAGGCCTTAGGTTACAGAGGAATTTAGAAGTAGTGGTCAGATGGGTATATCAATGGCAGATGGAATTTAATCCTCATAAATCTGAGGGGATGGGAGTACTCAATGAATGGCAGGACACTAGGAAACTCAGAGGAACAGAAGCAGTGGTTTTCTACAGATCCCTGAGGTGGTAGAACAGGTTAATAATGTAGTTAAGAAAGCATATCGTCGAATCCTTACAGTGTGGAAGCAGGCCATTTGACCCAACAAGTCCACACCGACCCCCCAAACAGTAACCCACCCAGACCTATTCTCTTAACCCTATTACTCTACATTTACTCCTGAACACTATGGGCAGTTGAGCATAGCCAATTCACCTAACCTGCACATCTTTGGACTGTGGGAGGAAGCCGGAGCACCCAGAAGAAACCCACGCAGACACGGGGAGAATATGTAAACACCACACAGACAGTTGCCTAGGCTGGAATTGAATCTGAGTCCCTGGTGCTGTGAAGCAGCAATGCTAACCACTGAGCCACCGTGCCACCCATGGGACATGACTTTATCAGTCATGACATAGATTATAAGAGCCGAGAGGTTATTTATGTTGGAGCTGTACAAAATTTGCTTATGCCACAGCATTTATGGGATGGCATGGTGCTCAGTGGTTAGCACTGCTGCCACACAGCACCAGGGACCCAGGTTCAATTCCAGTCTCGGGCGACTGTCTGTGTGGAGTTTGCACATTCTCCCTGTGCTCTGGTTTCCTCCCACAATCCAAAGATATGCAGGTTAGGTGAATTGGCCATGCTAAATTTCCCTTATTGATCAGGGATGTGTAGGTTAAGTACATTAGTCATGGGTAAATATAGGGTAGGAGAATGGGTTTTGGTGGGTTACTTTTCCAAGGGTTGGTGTGGACTTGTTGGGCTGAAGGGCCTGTTTCCACACTGTAGGATTCTATGATTCAATTCTTTATGCTGTTCTGGTCACTGCACAATAGGAGGAAACTGAAGAAGCTAGAGAGGAGATTGCCCATTATGGAACATTTTAGCTATGAAGACAGCAAGAAGTTTGGTTTGTTTTCTTTAGAGCAGAGAAGGTTGAGGGGGGATTCAGATTGAGATGTATAAGATTATGAAGGACATAGGCACAGTATATAGAAAGTAGCTGTTCCCCTTATTTGAAAGGTCCATAAAAAAGGGGCACAATTTTAAGGTGAAAATCAGAAAGTTCAGAGGGGATTTGAGGAAACATTTTTTCACCCACACGGTGATGGGAATCCGGAATGCACTGCCTAGGAGGGTAGTTGAGTTGGGAAACCTCACAACCTTTAAAATTACTTGGATGAGCACTTGAAATGCCATAACATTCAAGGCTGTGGGCCACGTGCTGGAAAGCAGGATAATTTTGTACTGTATTATTCTATGATTCCATTTAATCTGTCATTTTTATTTGGGATAGCTGATAGGTGACCTGTAGCAATGTGGTTGACTCTTAGTAGCCCTCTGAAAGAGTCTGAGTCAAAAAGTGTGGTGCTGGAAAAGTCTTCACTTTCTCACAGTCTTCCAAACATGGAATAGGATATAAATCAGAATTTGTAACTGCATTGCCTTTGTGACAATCCACACACAATCATTGGGTATCATCTGGTTTTGACACCATTACTATGGGGTGAACTCATTTTGATTACGTTGTCATTGAGCATGCGTCCAATGTCTTTTTGAATCAGTGCCAAGTTGAGAAAGTTAAGTCTATAGGATTGTTGCTTAATTGGATCAGCATTCCTACATTTGCATCATGCTTACTTAGACTAATACTTCCCAGCTTATTCCCACATATCTCCCCATGAGATTGTAATAACTTTTTCAGGTCATTTCAATTTTCCTCTGGAAGGTAACTTAATAATTTATTCCAATTTTTGAGAACATCCTTATTGTCCAATTTAAATTGAGGAATGTCCAATTCAGAATCATAAGAACTTGGTTCTTCACTCTGTATTGTAACCAATAAAACACATTCTTCTTTTGCTTTCCTTCCATACTAAAATACCTTTTGAGCTTATTCACATGACACACTCCATGAGATTTATTTCTTTTCAATGTTCTTATCAAATAATTCACCTCACTCAATTTCCTTTTGATTTTATATGGCTCACTAAACCTTGCTTTTAAAGATTCACCTACCACTGGAAGTAACACTAACACTTTATCTCCACTAGCAAACTTCTGAATTTTTTCTGAATTTTTGATTTCTTGTCTGCTTCCTGTTTCATCACATGTTGTGCTACTTTTAAATGCTGTGCAGCCAACTCTCCCACTTTATTTAATCTTTCCCTAAAATTTGACACATAGTTCAAATATGTGGTGTCTGAACTCTGACCCACCAACCTCTCCTTAATTAATTTCAATGATCCTCTCACCTCATGCCCAAAAATGATTTCAAATGGACTGAATTTAATTGATTCATTAGGTACATCCCTAATAGCAAAAAGTACAAATGGAATTTCTTTATCCCAATCCTCTGGATAGTCTTGACTATAAGCCCTTAACATGGTCTTTAAAGATGTCACTGTTCCAATATTGCCTGCGATTCCGGATGGCACACAGTGGATTTGAATTGTTTTATTCCTAAGCCATCCAAAACTTCCTTGAATAATTTTGATGTAAAATTTGACCCTTGATCTGATTGTATCTCTGTGAGTAGTCTGTATCTAGTAAAACATTTCGGTAACTCGTCTGCAATCCTTTTATCCATAATACTGCATAATGGAATGGCCTCTGGAAATCTAGTGAACACATTCATTATGGTCAACAAATTCTGATTCTCACATTTTGTTTTAGATAGGGGTCCTATGCAATCATATAAGACCATTGTAAAAGGTTCTTCAAATATTGGGAATAGGTGTTAAACGTGCTGGTTTTATCACTGCCTGAGATTTTCCAATTACCTGACATTTATCACATGCCCAGCAAAATTCAACCACATCCTTATGCAGTCTGGGCCAAAACGAAAAATGTTTTTAGATCTTGGCTTGAGTTTTCCTCACTCCTACATGACTTCCCACTGGTAATTCATGGGCTCCCTGCAACATATTTTCTATAACGCACCGGTAATACAATTTGATGAACTTCTGCCCATTTTTCGTCCGCCTGAAGATATGATGGTTTCCACTTCCTCATCAAAATGTCATTTTTAAGTTAGTAACATTCAGGGATACACTCAAATTCTTCTTCAGTGTAGCTGTTTTAATTCAACTTTTCACCTTTCTGTTGCAGTCCAGTCAATTTCTCCGAATTAAAAATATCCACTTTGTCCTCTGCTTGTTCTTGATTTTTTTGTCAACCATTTGATCAAACATGGTATCTATACTTCAACTTCCTTATCTATATTCTTTGATTTCTCCTCCAGTTTCAACCTGTGCCTTTGTGACTTTGTTACCACACAGTCAGGAAAAATCCCAGGATATGCTTTCTGTAATACCCTCAGTTGCCTCGTCTTCCGCCAGCTTTTCAGCCACAGAAGATATCACTGTGATCCAGCTATATCATTACCAAGGACAAACTGTATTCCTGGAACCAACAGTTTCTTTATTACTCCTGCCACCATTTCTGCACTTTCCACTGAATTCTCTAGCCTCACTTTATATAATGGAACATTTCTCGTCTCACCATGAATTCCATATATTACCACATTTGCTGGCAATATTCCTTCTGCATTAAATATCCCCATATCTCTCACCATCAAAGACTAGCATGCTCCCGTATCTCTTAAAATTTTAATTTCTTTACCTGCTCCTCTTGCACATACAAGTAAACTCACCCTTGCAAATACATTTTTAAGTGATATGGCACTTACTAAGAAAACCCTGACCAGGTTGTACATTCTGTTGCAGCGTTTTAATTTCCACTGTGCTTTCCTTTATCACTTCAACAAAACTCACTCATTTATCCTGTTTTCCCACAACCGTCTTCCCTGTGCTTGTTCTAAACCATCAACACTGTGATTTCATGTGGCCTACTTTATTGCAGTAAAAACATCTGAACTTCTTTACTTCTCTTCCCCCCTCACAGGTTGCCTTTTTACCTTGTGGTAAACTATCTTCACTACTTTCAATGAGGTCTCCTTTTCCCTTACCACTGGAGGATTTCCCTTTTCCTGAATTTCTATCTCTCAGATTGAAATTGATGTCAGAAGCCAAACTTTAACATATGAACCAACTCGTAATCATTTGCCATTTCCGCTGCTAATCTTCCAGTTTTAATTTTCTGCTCTTTGACACAAGTTGGAAGTGAATTTTTGAACTCCTTCAAAATAATGGTTTCTCTAAAAGCATCACGTGTTTGATCTATTTTCAATGCCCTAATCAAAATTACTTTGTTTGATCCTTTCAAACTCAATGTATCTTTGACCCGATTCCCTCATTAGATTCCTGAAACATTGTCAGTAGGCTTCTGATGCTAGTTCATATGCACTTAAGATGTCTTTCTTCACCTCCTCATACTCCCCAGATACCTCCGATAGTGTTGTAAATAACTTACTATCTCCACCTACCAACTTTGCTTGGATCAACAACACCAACATGTTCACTGGCCATTTCATTTGTTTAGCCACTTGCTCAAATAAAATGAAAAAGGCCTGTACGTCCTCCTCATCAACACTTGAACATATTTAAAAAGGTCTCCTGCAGGCCTTTCTCTATGATGGGAGAAAATGAGGACTACAGATGTTAGAGATCAGAGTCGAAGAATGTGCTGCTGGAAAAGCACAGCCAGTCAGGCAGCATCTGAGGAGCAGGAGAATCAACATTTCAGGCATAAGCTCTTCATCAGGAATGTCTGAAACATCGATTCTCCTGGTCATCGGATGCTGTCTGGACTGGCTGTGCTTTTCTAGCACCACACTCTTCAACTCTTTCTCTATGATGGGTTTGGTTGTCATCACTATCTCCCTCACTAAGCCTAACTTCTAATTCACCTCTACCCTTTTACGTCTACTTTCCTCTCTAATTGCCAACTTCTGAAGTTCAACTCTCTTTCTATTTTTCTTCTGCTAGGGCTATTCGTTCCTTTTCTTTTGGCTTTAATTCAAGCTGCTTCATTTGCAATTGAATTTTTGCCATTTCCAAAAATTTCAATGGCATTTCTGGCAATCATAAATATCAAGCTATTGCTGCAATTATGACCCCTTTTTGCACAGATGAGGGCAAACCCAACTCCAGCTGGGTCTGCCAATTCCAAATCTTTGCCTTGCTCACTTCCTGCAGAACTATGGATGTGATTTCTTCTACTTCCAGAAAATCTGAGTTATTGAAAGAGTCATTACTACATAAGGCACACCCTGTTTACACCGAAGTGAACACCCAAAACAAAAGACACTAACACTTACCACTCACTGCCTTTGAGTCCAATAATCTTAGCCCCAACTTGCACTTAGAAATTTTGATCCTGACAAGAGCCCCCAGTTTGTTATGGACCAGACAAGATCCACTCAAAATATTTTGAGAAGGTATCTTAGATCCTAACCTTTTCTTATTTTAAAGGAAAATGTAAAGTGCTTTGTTCTAGATGCAACTTAACTGGTCAAACTACTCAACATTAAGCAAAACACAATTTATTCAAATACTATAGTTAAAATACAAAAAAAGAAAGAAGAGCTTAGAAATACTTAACTCTATTGGAAAACCTATCAGAATTACAGATATAGTAACTATTACTAATTATCTGTTCCAATATAGTAACATCCCGTAAACACATCCCTTGGCAAAATGGCAAATTCATAAGTAAGATTTGCTCACATGCAACACCCACAGTTGGAAGAGAAACCCCAGCTTCTAGCTATAGCCAAAAGAGGGGAAATAATAGCAGCATCTTCTTCAAAACTCCAGCAGCCTCTGTAAAATCTAAAAGCTAAAGAAAGCCCAGAAATCCTGGTCTGTGAGAGCTGGTCACACCCACCAGGGTGCTTCTATTGTTCCAACTTTAAAAAAAAACCCAAGGTCTCACAAGCTGTTTACATTATCACAGACTGCTCGGTGGCCTCTCTTCAATCTCTCCCCTAAAAGAAATTAGGACAAAAAACACCTTTTAAAGCCACAGCATCATTACACTAGTGACCAGGTTCAAGTTTCTCCATCAGATGTGGTGTGCTTTACATCCAACTCAAGACTTCTCAAGTGTATACACCATGGTAATAGAGCAGCCAATGTACACACAGCAAACTCCCACAAATGGCACAGTGACAATGACCAGATAATTGGCTTTGCATGGTGTCGATTGAGCAATAAATATTAGCAAAAATCTTGGAGTTAACTAAAAACAGAAACTGATGCTGAAAATCTGAAATATAAATAAAAAATGTATTGGCATACTCATCAGATCACTCACCAATTTGAAATCCTTCACTTTTTGTTTCAAGTGTAAATAACTGGTGGGATGCCCCTGACACCAAATCATCTGCTTATCAGGTACATAAGTGGTCACCCAGTGAGCTTTCTCACTGGGATCACTTCCTTAGACAGTAATGCCCTGCCCTGCCTGAAGCTGACAACCAGCGGCAGGCAATCACTGTGAGCTGTGATGTTGGTGGCACAGTGACCCAGAAACCAGGATCTCCTGATACAGGAGGTACAAGGGGGTCAGAGAATCCAGTGCGGAGAGTATATTCAGCAGACAGGGTAGGGGTTAGCTTTCAGCAGCCACCCTTATACCTTCACCCCAACCCCATGTTATAGATCATTTCTAGATTGCGGAAGATGGAGACACACCCATCCCCAAAAGCAGGCCTCTCTGTTTTATGGTTGAAAAGTTTGCCAGTGCCCTTGCCTTCTGGGAACTGAGTTAATTGCAGCAGTGGCAATAAGAGGCCCTTATTAACTGACTGCTTAACAGTGTCAATTGGTGGCAAGGTGAGGTGGCCTTCATACCCACAACCTAACTCCTGACAAGGTGGCAGGTTCTTCTTGATGTTAACCTGCCCCCTTCTTTTCCCCTTCTGTCACTTTTTAAGAAGGGGAAGGTTCTGCCTGTTAATTCCATTTCTCTCCACAGATGCTGCCTGATTTGGTGAATATTTTCAGCACTTTTTGTTTCATGCCAGGAATCTCTTAGCGCCATATCAGAGCTTGCAGACAAAGTTTCAATTTTTGTGCCCATGTGTTGGAATGGAATTTGAATTCATCACCTTGAGATTTGGAGGCTGGCTCCTAAGCCATAGCTAACTCATAACTAGTTAATCCTTTTTAGTGATTGTGGTTGATTAGGGCACACTGTTTTTCTTCAAAGTAACACCATGCAACCTTACACTCACCCCAGGGGGTCTTATGTTATAATTTAAGCTGAAAGACAGCATCACAAACAGCACAGCACTCCTTCAGTACTTCACTGGGAACTTCAGCCTGGATTACATAGAACATAGAACATAGAAGAATACAGCGGAGTACAGGCCCTTCGGCCCTCGATGTTGCGCCTATCCAAGCCCACCTAACCTACACTAGCCCACTATCCTCCATATGCCTATCCATACTCAAGTCTTACCATGAGACTTCAACACAAACCGTCTAATTCAAAGCAAGACTGATTTCCACACAGTCACACAACTTATTGTTTCTTAATGTTGCAGTAGGTTTGATCAGGAGGTTTGATGCATTTAGGCATGGAGTAATTGTTTGGCAAAATGAAAGCCAGAATCAAGTGGTAAAAGATGGCTCAGTGGTCAGCACTGCTATTGTATAGCGCCAGTGACCCAGGTTCGATTCCAGCCTTGGTGACCGTGGAGTTTGCACGTTTTCTCCCCGTGTCTGCAATGGGTTTCCTCTGGGTGTTCTGGTTTCCTCCCACAGTCCAAAGATGTGCAGATTAGATGGATTAGCCATGCTAAAATTGCCCTATAGTGTGCAGGCTAGGTGGATTAGCTATGGTAAATGTGTGGTTACGGGGATGCTGTTTGGAAGGTCGGTGAAGTCTTGGTGGGCTGAATGGCCTCTTTCTGCACTGTAGGGATTCTATGATTCTAAGTGTAATTATGACAGGGTTAAAACTGTTTTCATAGAGGTATTCCTGTGACCTATGGATTTGACCTGATATAGGCATACTGTTCTGTTCCATATTTGGCCAGAATGCTGAACTTGTTCTGTTGCCAAATGACGTGAGAATCACAAATTCTTTACTCATGTAGAATTAGGATTTCAGATAGCAGCCTGAGAGGCCTTTCTGAGGAAATCAAAACCATCTGCTGTGTGTTTTAATTGGTGGGAAATCTGTAGTTTGACTTTAGGCTATAAAAACTACGTCTAATGAACCTTATCCAGGCCTCTTTTTATTTACAAAAAAGTGAAAAATTACTCAAATGTTCACAGTTGATTATTTATTTTCATCTATTATGGATAATTTCACATAAACATACCCTTAAAAATTAACCCTCCTGCACTCTTAGCTTTGTTCTGTCAACTGAGTACAACTTGGTTTTCACAGAGACCACACACTGCTTGTAAACTCTTTTGTTTCAAACTTGCTGACCTGGCGAGTTTTTACATTTGTGAAATTTGGTGGGTAGAGAAATATTAACTTTGGAATTTATAGTAGATTAAAATTAATGATTAGAGAAAGGCTTCCCCAGTCATTATTTTGTAGCATTTAATAACACAGAAGGAGATATTTCAGCCCATTGTGCCTATGCTTTCTGCTTGAATGTGACCCAACTAGATTCACTCCCTGTAGTGACTTTAACAAGGTCAGCCAGCTGGACAACATAGAATATGAGTTCCCTGATATACTGACATTCTGGTGCCTTATTCTGTATGAAACAGTACTATCGTCAAAGACTGTTCACATGTAAATAAAGGGTGACTTGGTGACAGGATACCGGCCTCTGTGGAGTTATTTCAATGGTGACGAGAGTGGGATTTCAACAAATCGCAAACCATTTTTCACAGCTGGATATACACCCAGTCCCTTGGATACAGGGTTTATATGCAAAGCTAGCAGTCGGGCTGTCTTTCGCAAAGCTGAACATGAGCTTCGCATATTTGCAACTCCTTTTAGACCAGGATTCCCTGATATTTGTTACAATTAATGCCCATAAAGTCTTATACCAATATACGAGACTGCCATTTGTCAACTTGTTCAATTTTTCAGTGGACGATACAGAATATTTTGCAGGTGTACCTCAGGTTTCCATTTATCTAGATGATGTCCTGATAATGGAGAAAACTAATGAGGAACACTTACAGAAGTTCGATATAGTCCTAAGACATCTTTCCAAGGCAAGTGTACACTTAAGAAGGGAAACATGCATTTTCTATGTCCCCTAAGTGGGCTAAAGAATCGACAAAAGTGGGTGACACCCATTGAAAGATAAAGTGAGGAGGATCAAAGGTGGCCCGGCTCCCATGTTTGTCCAGAAGTGTAGGTCATTTCTTGAGCTGGTAAATTATTATGGCAAGTCCATATATAATCTAACATCCATCTTGGCACCTTTGCATCAACTCCTAAAAAAGGGTCAGCCTTGGAAATGGTCAAACTAGCTTTCAACGATGTGAAGACATGGTTATCATGCTTTAAGGTACTGGAATACAATGATCCCAAGAAAGATCTGGTATTGACATGTGATGCCTTCCTGCACTGCATCAGGGTGGTATTAGCTCATAGGTGGCCAATGGAGAGGAATGCCCTAGCATATGTATCCAGGACTTTGCTAATGCAGAGTGTAAGTATGCCCATATAGAGAAAGAAGAATTGGCAGTCTTATCTGGAGTCAGGAAATTCCACCAATACCTTTATGGACAGAAATTTCTGTTAGTCATGGATCATAAACCCTTACTTGATCTGCCTGAAGAGGACAAGGCAGTGCTGCCCATTGGTGGGCTCTAATACTAAGTGCTTATAATTCTAAGTTAGAACACCATCGGGTAGCTGAATAGCAAATGCGAAGCATTGAGCCAACTCCCATTAACAGATACACGACTGGTGATAGCAGAGTGATTAGATTAGATTAGATTAGATTAGATTACTTACAGTGTGGAAACAGGCCCCTTCGGCCCAACAAGTCCACATCGACCCACCGAAGCGCAACCCACCCATTCCCCTACATTTACCCCTTTTACCTAACACTACGGGCAATTTAGCATGGCCAATTCACCTGACCTGCACATCTTTGGACTGTGGGAGGAAACCGGAGCACCCGGAGGAAACCCACGCAAACACGGGGAGAACGTGCAAACTCCACACAGTGAGTCGCCTGAGTCGGGAATTGAACCCGGGTCTCTGGCGCTGTGAGGCAGCAGTGCTAACCACTGTGCCACCGTGCCGCCCACGAAGAGTCTGTAATGATATTAAATTTTCTGGATATGCTCTGAGTCACAGTGAACAACAATAGACTTTGGACTCAGTCCTTTCCAAACTGAAACAACTGACATTATTAATAGAGGAAACTAAAGGACCATCACAAGTAGGATTGAAACCTTTTTGGACCTGGAGAGACCAGCTCACTGTGGAGGACAGCGTACTGTTATGGGGGTCAACAGTGATTGTCCTGAGCAAAGGTCACTGACAAATACTGGCTGAATTCCACCAGGGCCAGCAAGGGTCTTCAAAATGAAGATGTTGGTGAGATGCTATGTCTGGCAGCCAGCTTGGACACAGATGTAGCTACATTGGTGAGGCAGTGCCCAGAGTGTCAACAAGGACAAAAATTACTGTTAGCAGCTCCCCCACATCTGTGGAAATGGCCTGGTAAACCACAGACTTGGCTGCATGTCAACTATGCATTCCTTTAATGGGGTCAATGTTTTTAGTCATTGTAGGCACCCACTCAAAGCGGTTGGACATGCATAACGTCCATTGTTCAAACACTGGAACAATGATAGAAAAACTGCGCGCATCTTTTGCAACACGCTGAGTCCCAGAAGTGTTGGTCATAGATAACGGGCCATTGTTTATCAGCAGGGAATTTGATTATTTCTTTAAGTCTAATGGGGATTGACCAATGAGGACAGCTCCATACCACATACCATCTAATAGCTTGGCAGAAAGAACAATCTAAACTTTGAAGGCTGCATTGAAGAAAGAGCCTACAGCCTTGCTAAATACCAAGCTCTCACAGTTCTTGTTTGATAATAGGACTACCATTAATGGAACCCCATGCATAACATGTATAATATTGGAACCAGCTCGCTTGATTGGCACTGAATCCACAAGTATCCACTCCCTCCACCATCGATACTCAGTAGGAGCAGTGTGTATTATCTACAAGATGCACTGCAGAAATTCACCAAAGATCCTCAGACAGTACCTTCTGAACTTGCGACCACTTCCATCGAGAAGGACAAGGACAGCAGAACTATGGGAACACCACCACCTTCAAGCTCAACTCCAAGCTACTCACCATCCTGACGTGGAAATGTATGCTGTTCTTGTCACTTGGTCAAAATCCTGGAATTCCCTCCCTAATGACATTGTGAGTCAACACACAGTAGAGGTTCAAGAAGGCAGCTCACCACCACTTTCTCAAGGGCAAGTAGGGATGGGCAATAAATGCTGACTAGCCTCTAAAAAACTGAATAAATAAAAAAGTAACACCAGCAGAGTTGCTTATAGGTATAAGCCTCCAAACAAGGAGGCTTACACGAAGTCTGACCTTCGTGGACTTGAGGGGAAGTGAGAAAAGGCATCAGGAACTCCAATGCCAGATTGAAGACTCTGCCAAGTGAGAGAGACAGTTGATACAGGGGACGAAGTTTGGTGTAAAAAATCACAGAAATAGTTCTACATGGACAAGAGAAAGTGAGGACTGTAGATGCTGGAGATCAGAGCTGAAAAATGTGTTGCTGGAAAAGCGCAGCAGGTCAGGCAGCATCAAAGGAGCAGGAGACTCGATGTTTCGGGCATAAGCCCTTCTTCAGGAATAGGTCAGGACCAGTCATTTATAAAGTTTGGGTAGGTGCGAAGGTCCAGAATTAGCATGTGGACCATTTGAAAGCAACCAATTCTGAAACGGTGCAGGAGCAAAACATGCCCCGCACCTCGGAACGTTTGGAAATGCTGCCAGCACAGTAGATTCACTCTCTCTGTCAAAGGTTGTTGATCCCTTTGAATCAGAGATGGACATGACGGAGGTAATCCTCAACACTTTTGCTGCTGGAAAAAGAGAGCAATTGTCAAACTAGGTCCAAGAGGTGAGCTCCCATGCTTTACGTGACACCCGTGTCAGACGCTGAACTGAAGGAACCTTACCCAGTGTTAAAACACTCCAGGAGGCTCTTCAAGAAAAAGTACTGGCTATTGTCCACTGACTAGGAGGGAGAGGGATGTAATGATTATAACAAGGTCAGCCAGGTGAATATGAGTTCCCTGATTGGGGCTCATGATTTGGAGATGCTGGTGTTGGGCTGGGGTGTACAAAGTTAAAAATCACACAACACCAAGTTATAGTCCAACAGGTTTAATTGGAAGCACACTGGCTTTCGGAGCGACGCTCCTTCATCAGGTGGTAGTGGAGGGCTCAATCCTAACACACAGAATTTATAGCAAAAATTTACAGTGTGATGTAACTGAAAATTATACATTGAAAAATTGAGTATCTGTTAAGCCTTTCATCTGTTAGAATACCATGATAGTTTCACTTATATCATGTGGAAATCACAAAACCTTTTTTTAAAAAGTTGCATTCTCAGGTTAATTGTTAACAATGGTGATAGCTAGACAATATGTTGAAGGTGTTAGCCCCCTGTGTTCTCTGTCTATACCATGATGTTTAGATTGATTCTAATCTAAAAAGTGAGATAACGGAGTTCTACATGAATGCATGCAGTTTTTGAGCAAAGTACAACGTAACCGTGCAAGTACAAATTCACCCCACAAAATATATTTGTGCATGTGGGTCTTTGTCTGTCTGTGTGTGTGTGTCTGTCTGGGTTGGGGGTTGTGTGTGTGAGAAAGTGTATGTGTGTATGTAGTGAGTGCAGAGTGTCTTAAGTCTGTGAGGGGGTGCATGCTTTTCACTGCTGCCTGTCCCGAAGTCCGCCTTGGAGGATGGTCACCCGAAGGTCCGCGAGCGAATGTCCTGGACCACTGAAGTGTTCCCCAACTGGGAGAGAACACTCCTGTCTGTTGATTGTTGTGTGCTGCCCATTCATCCGTTGTCGTAGCCTTTGCTCGGTTTCCCCAATGTACCATGCCTTACAGACACACACACTCCCACATTCACACATGCACCCCCTCACAGACTTAAGACACTCTGCACTCACTACACATTCACTTTCTCACACTCACAACCCCCAACCCAGACAGACACACACAGACAGACAAAGACCCACATGCACACATATATTTTGTGGGGTGAATTTGTACTTGCAGGGTTACATTGTACTTTGCTCAAAAACTGCATGCATTCATGTAGAACTCTGAGCTCAAAAACTGCATGAATTCATGTAAATCTCTGTTATCTCACTTTTTAGATTAGAATCAATCCAAACATTATGGTATAGACAGAGAACACAGGGGGCTAACACCTTCAACATATTGTCTAGCTATCACCATTGTTAACAATTAACCTGAGAATGCAACTTTTTAAAAAAAGGTTTTGTGATTTACACATGATATAAGTGAAACTATCATGGTATTCTAACAGATGAAAGGCTTAACAGATACTCAACTTTTCAATGTATAATTTTCAGTTACATTACACTGTAAATGTTTGCTATAAATTCTGTGTGTTAGGATTGAGCCCTCCACTACCACCTGATGAAGGAGCGACGCTCCGAAAGCTAGTGTGCTTCCAATTAAACCGTTGGACTATAATCTGGTGTTGTGTGATTTTTAACTCTGATTGGGGCTTTAACCTGGTCCAAACAGGGAGCCCTGGCTGACATATCAGATACTGACACTCTGGTGTATGAATCTGCATGATACAGTACTATAGTTAAGGATTGTTCCTGTGTAAATAGAAGAAAACTTGGTGACAGGATACTGGCCTCTGTGGAGTTATTTCACTCCCCTGGTCTTTCCCTAGAGCTCTGCAAATTCTTTTCAAGAACCTATCTAATTTCATTATTATTAAATCTGTGTCCACTACTGTTTCATATCATGAAATCTATACCACAGCAACTCACTTTGTAAAACTTTATTCTCATCTTTATCCTTCCCCAGTTCTTTTATCACCAATGTGTTCCTTCTGCTTAATGGCATTTCCTATTTACTTTCATCAAAGGCCCATACCATTCAGAACGTGATTCCTCAATATTTACAGAGAAGATGGAGGGGAGGCCAAAAGCAGCTGGAAAAGCAAGAGAGATGGAGATAATTTTGATTTTAAGGACAGAATTCAAGAATTCAACTCTATCCGCATTGGTGGCTAGGCCAGCAAGTGAGGAGGGAGGGAACACAAACAGGAGAGATCCAAATATTGGATATTGCACTCAATTCAAAATGAATGAAAGAGCACAGGATAATCAAAACAAAAGTCCAGTACAAGTCAACAAAATATGTTTAAAAGCTTAATTTCAAGGAGAACAATATTTAGAACCTGTCAGAATCAAGCCTTTACATTTTACTTAACCAATCATTTCTATATTTTCTATAAAACTGCGCAGCTCACCAATGGAGTATACTGGTAGGTGGTCCTCAACCTGGGGCCACAAGATGCATATTATTTATATCTGCCTGCATCCATATATGTGTATCTGCATGTGTGTGTGAGAGACAGAGATACAGAGTATCTGCATGTCCATATGTATTTGTGTCTGTCTGTTAAAAGTGTGTGTTTCTGTTGTGTATGTCTGAATGAGTGTGAGCGTGTCTGTGTATGTGTCTATGTGAGAGTGTGTGTATACAATGGTGTATGTGCCTGTGTGCGTGACTGTATTCACAAGTATGTATGCATACCTATCAGAGAGTGATTGTGTATGATTTAGGTCCACTGACTCACTTTATTGGGATTAATGATTCCTTCAGAGTAATTCCTCTCATTATATTGGGATTGGTGATCAGAAAATCAAGTACATGAAACAAAATTATATCCATTATAACCAGTGCAGACAATTATTGAAATTGTGTGATTGAAATTGTTCAAAACTCTCTTCCTGTACACATGCAAAATTGGAAGATTTGGCTGCAAATTGCTTGAGATGGGGTAAATATAGTGGGATCCAGGGCTCATTGGAAAATGTTGAACTATGGCAGTTCACTTATTCTAACAATTGATTCAAAGTTCTACTTTAAATGCTGCACTAATAAAGTACAAATGAACAACTTAAAAAGAATGCATGAACCAGCATCTGAAAAAGTAGGAAAAGTAGTGAGGTCCTGAAGGATGCTTTCATTCCTCTGGAACAAACTAGAAATGGGTGCACCCGAGATCTCTTTTGGCTACATTCTGAAAACGTAATCTGTGCATTCTGAGTAAATTCATCTTAAAAATAACTTCAAAGCAATAATTTATTCCAGAGCCTAATGGTGGTTTGTTGTACCAGTCTGACCTGTGGCTTAGTTGCTAACATCATCACTTGAGAGTGAGAAGATTGTGGGGATTCAATTGAAGAAAAGTTTTAAAAAATCAAAAAGAAACAAGTGTGTAACGGGGCAGGACAGAGAAGAATGAACAATATTCAATGTATGACAGGAAGGAGCACAAAACATGAGCAGTAAAATGCAACAAAAATTAAAACCAGAATGGCTAATAACAATAAAAAGTCCAAGCTTTCTTTCTGAATAAGAAGATAGCTGAATTGACGGCACCAAAAAAAAACTAAACACTTGATAGCTATTAAAGAGGTGACCAGGACGGGGAACTCAACATTCAAGGGTATTTGTCATCCTGGAAAAATAAGTAAAAAGGAAAAGCAGGTTGAGTAGCTTTGGTAATAAATATGGCATCAGTGAGTAGTGATATATGTGCAATAGGTCATGATCTAGGATCAGTTTGGGTTTAAATAAGAAGTATCAAGGGAAAGTAGTTACAGATGGGACTTGTTTAAAGGCCTGCAAAGACATGCCTCAGTGTAAGACAAATTATAAATCAAAAAATAATGGAGGTGTGTAAGAAGGTAGCAGAAAGTGAGAACTACAGATTCTGGAGATCAGAGTTGAAGAGTGTGGTACTGGAAAAGCACAGCCAATCAGGTAGCTGGAGAAGCGAAACTTCAAGCATAAGCTCTTCATCAGGAATGAGGGGGTGGCCCAAAGGGGTTGAGAGATAAATAGGAGAGCTGCGGATAGGTGGGAAGGAAGATGGACAGGTAGGACAGTTGAAGAGGGCGGTTCCGAGTTGGAAGGTTGGATCTGGGAAAATGTTGGGGGAGGGGAAATGGGGAAACAGGTGAAATCCACATTGATCCCATGTGGTTAGTGGGTCCCAAGGCGGAAAATAAGACGTTCTTCCTCTAGGCAACGGGTGCCTAGTTTGGCGGTGGAGGAGGCCCATGACTTGCATGTCATTGACGGAGTGGGAAGGGAAATTAAAGTGTTCGGCCAAAGGGCAGTGGGGTTGTTTAGTGCGTGTGTCCCAGAGATGTTCTCTGAAATGTTCCACAAGTTGGCATCATGCCCCCCAGTGTAAAGACCACATTGAGAGCAACGGACACAGTAAATTATGTGTTTGGAAATACAGGTAAATCTCTGTTGGGTGTGGAAGGATCCTTTGGAGTCTTGGACGAAGGTGAGGGGGGACATGTGGGTGCAGGTTTTGTACTTCTTGCAGTGGCAGGGGAAGGTGCTGGGAGTGGAAGGGAGGCTGGTGGGGAGCGTAGACCTAACAAGGAAGTCACGGAGAGAATGGTCTCTCTGGAATGTAGAAAGGAGTTGGGAGGGAAATATCTCTCTGGTGATGGGGTGTGTTTGTAGGTGGCGGACATAGTGGAGGATGATGCAATTTATCAGAGGTTGGTGGGGTGGAAGGTGAGGACGAGGAGGTTCTGTCCTTGTTGTGATTGGAGTGGTGGGGTTCAAGGGCAGAGGTGCGGGAAGTGGAGGAGATATGTTGGAGGGCATCCTCAACCAAGTGCGAGGGGAAATTGTAGTCTTTAAAGAAGGAGGCCATCTGGCCTATGGTGGAATTGATCCTCCTAGGAGCAGATGAGGCGGAGGTGGAGGAATTGGGAATAAAGGAGGCAGGAGGCAGGTTGAGAGGAGGTGTAGTCCAGATTCCTGTGGGAGTCGGTGGGTTTGTAGTAGATGTCCGCATTATGTCGGTCAATGGAAATGGTGATGGACTAGTCCATGAAGGGGAGGGCGGTATCCAAGATGGTCCAGGTGAACTTGAGGTCGGGGTGGAAGGTGTTTGTGAAGTTGATGAACTGTTCAATCTCCTCGTGAGAGCACGAGGTGGCACCAATACAATCATCAATGTAGTGGAGGAAAAGGTGGGGTATGGTGCTGTTGTAGCTGCGGAAAATGGCCTGTTCCATGTACCCAATGAAGAAGCAGGCAAAACTGGGGTGCATGCGGATGCCCATGACTATCCCTTTGGTCTAGAGGAAATGGAAGGATTCGAAGGAGAAATTGTTGAGGATGAGGACCAGATCAGCCAACCAAATGAGTGTGTCAGTGAAATGGTACTGATTGGGTCAGCAGGAGAGGAAGAAACTGGAGGCTTGGAGGCCTTCGTCATGGCAGATGAATGCGTACAAGGTCTGGAGGTCCATGGTGAAGATAAAGTATTGAGGGCTGGGGAAATGCACATGGCGGAGGAGGTGGAGGACGTGGGTGGTGTCCCAAACGTAGGTGGGGAGTTCCTGGACCAAGGGGGAACAGGACGATGTCATGATATGCAGAGATAGGTTCGGTGGAACAGGAGCAGGCTGCGACGATGGGTTGACTGGGGCAGTCAGGTTTGTGAATTTTGGGTAGGCGATAGAACCAGGCGGTGCGGATTCTCAGACTATGAGTTGGAGGCTGCTGGTGGGAGATCCCCTGAGGTGATGAGGTTGTGGATGGTCTGGGAGATGATGGTGATAGGAGGTGAGGTTGTGGTCGAGGGGGCAGAAGGAGGAGGTGTCTGCAAGTTGGTGCCTGGCTTCACTGGTGTACAGTCACTACGATTGTCTTGGGTGCTTTTATTTGTCATATTTACTGGACAAATCAGATAGGCAAGGGGACATGGAAATCAAATTTGTAGAGTGCATCACGGAATGTTTCTTAGAGGAGTACATTGCAAAGCCTATCCGGAAACAGGATATTTTAATCTAGTAATATATAATGAGGTAGGATTAATATGCAATCACATAACTGAGGATTCTCTAGATCTGATTGAGGTTTTTAAAATCATGAGTTAGCTAGATAGAATAGATAGGGTGAAACTATTTCAGTTAGTAAAAGAAACAAGGACGAGAGGGCATAGACTTAAAGTGATGTGCTAACAAAGCAAGGGTGATTTGAGAAAACCTTGCTCGGGTATTGAATGCGGTCTGGAAATCTGGTCAAAGCAGGTTCAGTTGAAGCAATTAAGAGGGCATTGGATGTTCTTTTGGATAGTAACAGTGTGCAGGACATGGGTAAAAGGCAGGAGACTGACACTAAATACAAACTGACTAGATAATAGAGCTGGTGCAGGCATAATGGGCCAAATGGTATCCTTCCACACCATTATAATTCTGTGATTCTAGGGGTAAGCAATCCCAGTAAGGTAGAATTTCACATTTAGTTTGAGGGAGAACAAATTGGATCTCAAACCAGCATCCCAAATCCATGACAGCCTGAACAAGGATCGATCCTGGTAGAGCTGGCACCAATCTGATCCACACCAACCATTCAGCCAACAATGCAACCAACAAACACCATCCCCAATCCCCACTCTCCCCGGCCACAATTCAAGGCGTTTGAATTGCTATGAGAATAGATATTTTTACATGCATGAGGTTGCAGTTTAGAGTTAAGGATAGTGACAGCACAGGCTCCAATTTCTTTTCATCACAGGCTGACCAGGAATCTCTCCCACTCTTATTGCCTGTCATTGGCATAGTTTACTGATTTACAAGGGGTGGCACGGTGGCTCAGTGGTTAGCACTGCTGCCGCACAGTACCAGGGACCTGAGTTTGATTCCTGCCTTGGGTGACTGTCTGTGTGGAGTTTGCACATTCTCCCCACATTTGCGTGGGTTTTCTCTGGCTGCTCTGGTTTCTTCCCACATTTCAAAGATGCGCAGGTCAGGTGAATTGTGTTGAGAGTGTGGTGCTGGAAAAGCACAACAGGTCAGGCAATATCTGAGGAGCAGGAGAATTGACATTTTGGGCATAAACCCTTCATCAGGAATTTTGTGAAGCAGATCAGGTGAATTGGTCAAGTTAAATTGCCCATTGTATTAGGTGCATTAGTTAGGGATAAATATAGGGTAGGAGAATGGGTCTGGGTGGGTTACTCTTCGGAGGGTCGGTGTGGACATGTTGGTCCAAAAGACCTGTTTCCATACTGTAGGGAATCTAATCTAATCTAATCTTGATTCTCAACCTATTTGGCTGTGTTCTGAATGCATTCTCTTTGGTCATTAAATCCTGCATGGTAACTTGAACCCAGAGCGTCTGGCTCAGAGACTACCACTTTGGCACAAGACCTCCTATAACAGTGAGTACACTTCAAAAACTAAGTAATTGGCTGTAAAACACTTTGTGAAGTCCTAAAGGATGGTCTACAATGGCAAGTCTTTCATTCCTCTGGAACAAACTAGAAATGAATGCACCCGAGATTTCTTTAGGTTACATTCTAGATAATGCCCATTGTGACTGAACATCCATGTACTAATCCCATTTGTATTTAGTGTTTAATCTGTAAGAAGATTAGCAAACATATCATCTATTTATAGCCCAGTATTAGGTCTTGCTCATCCAGTAAAACGTTTTAACGTAAAATCTGTCCACCGCAACTACGCGCAGGTGTTCCCACCAGGAGACATTTAAAAGTGCTGATTCTCCTAAAACTAGGCTCCTGTTAGAATACTTATGGGACTTGCCAGTACAGTGACATGGATTTGAGCAATGTTTCTGACATGGTCCCATATGATAGACTAGTCAGAACCCTTTGGATCCAAGGGCAAGATACAAATTTAATCCAAAATTGATCAGTAGCAGGAAACAAAAGGTAATGGTCAATGGGTATTTTTGTGACTGAGAGGGAATTTCAAGCAGAGTCCTGTACCAGATCACTTTTTTGTGGTATATTTTAATATTTTAGATTTAAGTGTAGGGACATGATTAATACTAAATCATATTCCTTTCTTTTTCCTTTCAATGCCTTCACATGTACAACTGGTGTCACAGAAGATGCATAGGGCCAATTTCTTGGAGGACCACAGTCCTTTTGAGGGCAACATCTTCACTGAAATGGGTGGGAATAATGGGTGACATTTTAAAAATTATTTTTATGGGATGTAGGCGTTGCGCGCAAGGCTAAAATTTGTTGCCCGGTTCTAAATACTCTTGAGAAAACGTGCTGAGCTTGCCTTCTTGGACTGTGCAATCCATCTGATTGGCTCATCTACAGGTCTGTTAGGGGAAAAGCTCCAGGATTTTTACCCAGTGACACTAAAGGAATGGTAATACATTTCCGAACAGGTTGGTGTGTGGTTTGGAGGGGAACCTGTAGGTGGTGGTATTCCCATGTGCCCATTGCCCGTGTGTTTCTGGGTGATAGAGGTCACAGGATTTCAAGGTGCTGTTGAAAGCGGCTCAGCAAATTGCTGCAGTGCATCTTCTGGATGGTACACACAACTGCCACTCAGTGTCAGATGTGAAGGAATGAATGTTAAGGTGTTGAATGGGGCATTTCTTTCCCCTGGATTGTGAGGAGATTCTTGAGTGTCGTTGGAGCTGCACATATCCAGAAAAGTGGAGAGTATTCCAGAGTTTCCAGCTCTGATGTGGTCTTACAGTGTTAGTAGTTACATGGCTAGTTTAGTTTAGTTTCTGATCGATGTTAACCTCCAAAATGTTGACAGTGGAGAAAATCAGTGATGGCACATCTCACCACCTTTCTTATACTAATGCTCTCAGCAGGGCCAACCTCTCTTTGTTTCATTGCAGACCCACAGTAGGGTAGAAAGGGTTACATTAGGTAATGGGGTGGCTAGCATTTGTCTTCTGACCCACTACAAGGAGAGAATCCTTGGCTGAGTGGGAGATGATCAAGACTGCTCACATGGTAATGCCAAAACTCATTCCCTGGCATCCAAGTAAGAATTATTATCATGTAATTTTATTGCACAACAGGAAAAGTGAAGAAAGAACAAACCAAAAAGCTTGTGCAAATAAACAGAAGCTGCTTCTTCTTCAGAATCAAGACATTAAGTCAATGATGACTTCACCCAACTCAGTTTCATTAGAAAGGCCTGTCAATGAATCCTGTCTAGCTGAGTGCACCCAATGCTGCTGCGCTCTGTCATGGTTAATGTGATGTTCCTCATGATTAACATCCATATTCCTCACGGGAAGAATGCTGTTGTTCTCATAGCTCCTCATCATCTACTGCATCCCCTTTACAACTGCTGTAGTTGTCCGGAGCACAGCATGCAAGGATTATATAGTGCACTGTGTCTGTAATGTAGTGGAGTGGAAGGAACCCTGTCTTTGCAAGGGAACCTCTTGAGAAGGCCCACCAACTGGTCCTTGATGTCCATGGTAGAGAAATAGCTACTCTGCATTTATGCTTGGCCTCAGACAAGGTGTTTCGTTAACAGAGTCACTAGCCATGATTGAAGAGGGTAGCTGTTATCTCCCAGCAGCCATCCTAGTAAGGTATCCAGCTCTTGCAATGAAGCAGAAACCTGAGAATTATCAAAGATAGAGGCTTCATAGTAGCTTCCAGGATACATGGCGCAGATGTCTAAGATGCAGTTGCAAGGATCATGAATAAGTTGAACATTGCCGAATTGAAACACTTACCTTTCAATGAAGTTAGTCGTGTTGCAACACGGAGCTCTCAATGCTATATTTGTATAGTCTACAGTGCCCTGAATCTGGAATGCTCCAGCAGATGAAAAAGTTCTGGTTTGGTATCACGGGCATCCTTATTTAGTGGCAGCACAATGACTCACGTGCAGGATTTGCCATCAAAGGCAAAAAACTGTGGGCATCTTACACTTTCATCGCTTCATGAAGGGTCCTTCTCATATGAGTTCTTCATTTTGAGGATGTTCTGCAGCCGCTGTAGGTTGCTGCTGATCCTAATCTTGTGGACACTTAAATTCCTCAATTTATATGGCCACTTGTTATATAGTGGCAACAACATTCGTGGGTGGCACGGTGGCACAGTGGTTAGCACTGCTGCCTCACAGCGCCCGAGACCCGGGTTCAATTCCCGCCTCAGGCGACTGACTGTGTGGAGTTTGCACGTTCTCCCCGTGTCTGCGTGGGTTTCCTCCGGGTGCTCCGGTTTCCTCCCACAGTCCAAAGATGTGCAGGTCAGGTGAATTGGCCATGCTAAATTGCCCGTAGTGTTAGGTAAGGGATAAATGTAGGGGTATGGGTGGGTTGCGCTTCGGCGGGTCGGTGTGGACTTGAAGGGCCTGTTTCCACACTGTAAGTAATCTAAATCTAATCTAACAGTGATTCTGGCTGCAATACCTGGTTTTCTCTGGTAACAATTCAATGATCCTGTGTGGGAAATTTTAGAATCAAAGCAACCCCTTAGTAAAATGTGATCAGTCAGTAGCTGCAGCAAATACAACTGACAGTTTACCATAGTACTCAATACAGTAGGACATGGAGGACTCAGACAAGGAGTGCAATGGATTGTCTCCACATGGGCCTTTCACACAGTACACCTTATTCAGGTGCACAAGCTATGTTGTACACATACAGTTGGAGATAGTAAATGGGGTAGGATCAATGACACCTTCTCTCCCCACAGTCACCCCTGTATGGCCCAAGAAAGGCAATATTGCATTTAATTGTAAAATATTTACAGTTCAGTGTGAGGAGAAAGAAGCTAAGGGTCCCTGTACAGACTACAATATCTTCGAATGTTTGTGAATTGCTGTCTGCCAGAGGCAATTTATAGCTCACCTGAGATTACTTTGTTTCGAGGACAGGACTAGAATTAATTTGTGATGATTAATATCATGGGCTAGATTACTTATGCCCAGGATTTGTATTCAATATAACTAGTCACTACATGAGGTATACATGTAAAATGCTGTGATTACACATCACGCACAATGCTCCTGCAACCAAATAAAATCACTTACTCTACTCACCCAGGATGTTCTAGCAACTTTTTTTCATTCTCATTATGCACTTGTGATTTGGATGAGGATGAAGTCAACACAGCTAATGCTCCAGAAAGTGAGTTGCAGGTTCTGCATGCTATTCTAAGTGCCCCCTGAAATGTTCCTTTCTACCGCTTCACATTCCAGGGGTAAAAACAGTGACTGCAGATGCTGGAAACCAGATTCTGGATTAGAGGTGCTGGAAAAGCACAGCAGTTCAGGCAGCATCTGAGGAGCAGTAAAATCGACGTTTCGGGCAAAACCCCATTCCAGTCCAACCCTTTTGTTTAATGCTTGACTTCTCCATTTTATGCCGAGCCCCAGGCCCGCAGGATAGTAGCACTTAATAAGGTGATGCAATGTCTCTCCGTCAAACCCAGGGCAAATGACCCCAAGACGCCTGGAGTACTCCCACATTATATCATCTACTTATGTATTGAGTTGTCAGTCTTCACAGCAATTGCCTCCTCTGCATTCCAACATGCTGTATCCTATCTCCACATTTGACTGAACCAACATTGCCACCATAGCAGTGGCTCCTGATAATACTCTCTTGAGTTTCAGTGCATAGATTCCCAAGATTGATTGTGGCCCACTCCCTTGATAGGATTAAGGTTAGATGTACCAGAAGCCTGACTGATCTCTATTGAACTCCTTGACTAACTACCAATTATCTTAGATTAATTGGACTTGACCTGCAGGCCTGAACATAGTCCATTCCACGAACTCTAACAACACAAATCCCAGACCCTGCCTGACCGTAGTCCCACTTGACTGGACAAAGGACTACTCCCTCAGATTTTCAGACATGGCAATATGGTTGAAATCAAGCAGTGTGCTTGCTACATAAGCTGCTGCCACATGCTGTAGATGTGGCACTGCTATAGTATGTTGGCATAGCAACATGTCCATCCCTTCAGCTGGCAAACCTGACAAGCTGCCTGACTTTCTGCCTGTCCTAAAAGGTAAGACAAGACAGAATTACTGTGATCTTGTGATCTCTGAATGGAGTGGCAAGTAGCAAAAAGCAAGGCAACACAGGGATGCTGTGAACATTCAACTAAGTACAAAATGAGTGAACGGTAAGAAGCAAGCTAAGAGTCCTGATCTGATCGAGTAGATGGGTAATTTTCTCTGAATACAAAGCTGTCTAAAAGCAGTATTTCAAGGAAAGGTTTCGGTAACATCCAAAGTGCAGTTTGAAAGTATTGACTCGTATTATAAGTGACTCTGAGATGTGTGATTATGATGTGGTGATGCTGGTGAAGATGTTGGCAAGCTGCAGCCACCAAGTAACTGTTCTGATTTTCATTTCAGGAATTAGCACCATCTAGTTTCTTACTGTTACCTGGGAAAATAGTGATCTGCATGTAAATAGGCAAGCTTATATAGTAATTAAATGTCAACAAATGTAAAAGGCCCTTGGCCTGCTCATGAGACGGAGTCTCCTTTGTCTGTCCAAAGCTTGTGGGGAAAATCAGATTTTATATCTTGATGTCTAGAATCTCATTTTTTTCATTCTTGTCATATATTTCTCACTGTCCCACCATTGCCCATAACATTTGTAACTGGGAAAATTCCACCTCGAGGCTGGATTTAGAAACTGGAGCAAGAACAAAGAGAGGGAATATTTAACTCAAGAACGATCTTCAAGACATACTTCCCCTGTAACAGTATGTGATGTATTACACCAAATGGACTGCGGTGATTCAAGAGGGCAACTCATAACTTTCTTAAGCACAACTAGGGACAGGCAATAAATGCATGCTCACATTTTGTGAGTGAATAGAATAGTTCAATTGTGTTTATCATTAAATGTTTTAGACATAATACTGAAATATAACATTGATAGTAAAGATGGGAGATATATCCACAGCCTATAATGGGAACAATTAGCAACAATCTGGCTAGCAGAGGGACAATAAGACATTCCAAGTGAAGACAGGTGTGCGACATGGCTGTGTATTATTCAGTTTATACACAGAACAAATATTCAGAAAATTAGATATAATTCAAGGATAAAAATTGGAGCTGAGAACACAAATATGTAGTATGTTGATGACGCCTGCAGATTCAGAAGGCACTCTACAAAATATTGAAAATCAAATAAACTCTCAGTTTAGAATATGAATTGAACACAAACACCAAAAATACAAAAACTATGTTAGTCAGAAGGAATGGAAGAAACTAGTGTGATATTGCCGGGCCTACTGAGTATTTCCAGTATTTTGTTTCATTTTGCCTTTGCAATCATCACTACACTCAGTTTTTTGTCTTCCTCCTCAATTGTTATATACACGCTGGTGGTGCCCCATTAATCCAGAGGAATTCATGCTGCTCTAATGTAACCTATTGTAATTGGCTTGCATTAATTTTGAAGGAGGCTTGATAGCAGATTACTAATTATATTCTGGCTGTTCAAAGGGGCGCTTGACTGAATATTGATGAGTATGGCACTTTAGTGGAAATTGTTTGTTGACATTCTTGCTTTTAGTTAACTTAGGTTCAGTGGTGTCATCACTGTAACTTTGGATATTATCATGTTGTGTTACATCTCACAGCTAGTGGGCAATATGCCTTTAAAAGTCATGCCCATTATAACATCACCATATGACTTAATAAAAGTCCCCAGTCTCCACATTACTGGGACCACTTGCAGCACGATATGTTGAGAGAAGCATTCTGTGGTTTGTGACTAATTTGTTGAGTATTAGACTGGACATGGCAGTCTCTGTAATCAGGAGAAAGTGAGGACTGCAGATGCTGGAGATCAGAGTCGAGAGTGTGGTACTGGAAAAGCACAGCAGGTCAGTCAGCATCC
The DNA here is from genome assembly GCF_004010195.1 of Chiloscyllium plagiosum. NCBI lineage: Eukaryota > Metazoa > Chordata > Chondrichthyes > Orectolobiformes > Hemiscylliidae > Chiloscyllium > Chiloscyllium plagiosum. The sequence continues at coordinate 15,879,205 of NC_057750.1, forward strand.
GAGGAGCAGAAGAATTGACATTTCGACCATAAGCCCTTCATCAGGAAGGGCTTATGAAGGAGCAGTGGTCTGAAAGTTAGTGCATCCCATTAAACCTGTTGGACTATAACCTGGTGTTGTGTGATTTTTAACTTTGTATACCCCAGTCCAACACTGGCATCTCCAAATCATGATTGAGATATCAGAACCTTAATAAATGTCGACTGAACCTTTCTACACTATACACGATATGGCCCATGTCTAGTTTTCATGTCACAGTAGCTAAAATATGTATTACTTCAGAAGACATAAATATCTTGAAGGTAAAAGTTCATGACTGCATCCATAGCAGATAATGAAGACACAACAGATTAGGGTTAATAATGTGGCTATTTATAAAGAAATGGCTCCAAGTTATTAGATTATGGTGGCAGCAGTGGGATCTGGATATTGTTGTCACTATGACATGTGACTTAATAATGAAAAGATTTATTACTTACCAGCTGTGAGACATAAAACATCAAATCTAATTAAGGTTAAATGGCAAATAAACCATGGAGCTTTTCTTAAAGAGCTTAAAATAATTGTACATTTAAGTTTAAAATTATCATGAGTAACAATTAAATAAGTATGAGTGATAGAGATGTAGACATATACTATATTCCTTCCATCACTGATGGACACTGGTAGCAATGCGTTCCATCAGTTACAAAAATATTTCACATTTAATATTTCTTGGAGGACTTAGATTTTGAAGCATTGTGGAAAATGGATATATTTCGAATGCAGAAATACCTGGAGTGGTCTCTTCAAAAGTATTAATTGGAAGGTCTCTGTGGATATTGGAGATAATTTTTAAACAAGGCTTTCTAGAAATTGCATGACCGGTGATACTGCTTGCTTTGTTGTGTCCTCTGCCGGAGCTGTTTGAACAGTGACTGGTCTTCAATTGAAATTAAGAGTTTGAGAGGCAGGGTTATCCAGTCGATCACTCAAATTTCTGAAAAAAAGAAAATCCTTTTGAGTTCAGCTTGTAGATTATTGTTCTTCTGAATGAGTGATTCAAGGAACATCTTAGTATTGTATTTCCTGACCAAGTTGTGTCTGCAAAGACCCGAGAGACAACCACATATGATTAGTGCCTTGACGGCACATGCCAGGATATCACATATTTTGAAATGTCCTACACTTTATCCTCCAAGAACAATCCATTTGCCTAAAATGTTTTTTAAAATGACAATCTCTGCAGAATTTGTAGACGCGGGTGTTGGATTAGGGTGTACAAAGTTAAAAATCACACAACACCAGGTTGTAGTCCAGCAGGTTTAATTGAAAGCACTAGCTTTCGGAGCGCTGCTCTTTCATCATGTGGTTGTGGAGAATAAGATTGTAAGACACAGAAATTTATAGCAAAAGTTTACAGTGTGATGTAACTGAAATTATATACTGAAAAAGACCAGGATTGTTTGTTAAGTCTCTCATCTTTTAGAATGACCATGTTGGTTTCAGCTCTTTCATATGTAAATTGCAAAACTTTTTTAAAAAGTTACATTCTCAAGTGAACTTTAACAATTGGTGTTTACAATAATTGGTAGGGGACAGGGTTGGGGGCGAGGGGGGTGGGGGCGGACAGGGGTGGGTTTTCGCACACAGTGTGCTTTTGCCTTGTGTCCCGAGCGGGGAGCAGACTTCACAGAAAAGACCGAGCCCCAGAGGAAATCAATTAACCGAATGATCAATTATCCGAACAAAATAGTGCCCGCCCATCTCGTTCGGATAATTGAGGTTTCTCTGTATTCCCCTTTTTTTTCTGATTATATTGATATGTCAGTCACTTGCTTTGAATTTTGGTAAAAACATCTGGATCATAAATTTGTTTGTTCTCTCCACATACCCTGACCCATGGGTCACATGCTTCCCCTTTCTCATCTTCTCCCCTCCTGAAGGCACAACATTGTCAAACTGATAGCAAAGTGCTCTAATCAGCTAAAAGCAGATTAATTCCTGAATTACACAACAAACCAAAATCACTTTTCCTCCATACAAATCCTGCTGTGCAGCTGTTAGATACATTTCCAATTTCATCATGCGTTGAAATCATGTTTGGTAATATTACTAACGGACGCATTAAAATTCATAAGATTCTGACTGTCATTTAACAGAAGCATTAAGGTATGGATATTATAACAGTGTAGAAAATAATGTAATTTGAACTCAACAAATCTACTATAAATAACATTCAATATGATTTAAAGTCCCTCAAATTAAGAGAGTAATATTCAATTATAAGGTTCAGAAGTTCGTATTACCTTCATGTAAGCACAGGTCTCCAATCTTCTTCAACATCAAGCTTAGGCTTGCCAACTTCATCACCCCGGTGTGTGCTGACCCATAAATGTTTCTGATCATGAAATAGCCTCACCCATTTCAATTTATTTTAACATCCTCTAGATGTACAAATCCCTGAGCATTCTGCGTTCCTCAAATTCTAGCATCTTGATTTGATTTATTGTCACGTGTACCTAAGTACAGTGAAAAGCTTTGTTTGTGAGCTTTACAGGCAGATCATAGTAAGCAAGGACATGCAGATCATAGAGTGAAAAAACTTGGGACAGAGTGAGGCTTACAGTTTACACTGCATAGGACATGCATGAAGCAAGATCAACATTGATAAGATCAACATTATTTGAAGTTTAGAGAATCCATTCATCATTCCAATAACAGTAGGGAAAAGCTGCTTTTGAACATATTGGTGCATGAGTTAAAGCTTCTGTATCTTCTGCCTGATGGAAGAAGTTGTAGGAAAGTATTAGTGGAATGGAATGGGTCTTTGATGATGTTGGCAGCCTTTCCATGGCAATGAGAGATGTAAATGAAGTCCATGGATGGAAGGTTGGCTTCCGTGATGGTCTGGGTTATGCACACAACCTTCGGTAGTTTCTTATGGCCCTGGAACAGCAGATGCTGTACCAGGCCATTATACACCTGGATAGTATGCTTTCTATGGTGCATCTGTAGAAGTTAGTGAGGGTCCTTTTAGACATACCCAATTTACTAAGCCACCTGAGGAAGAAGAGGCATTGTTGTGCTTTCTTGACCATCGCATCTACATGGCAAGTCCAGGACAGGTTGTCAGTTATCGTCATTCCTAGGAACTTGACATTCTCAAACCTCTCAACCTCCACTCCATTGATATAAATGGGGGCATATTCTCCTTTCTTTCTGAAGTCAATGATCAGTTCTTTTGCTTTGGTGACATTCAGAGAGAGGTTGCACCACCCCACCAAGTTCTCTATCTCCTTTCTGTATTCTGACTCATCGTTGTCTAAAATCCATCCTACCATTATAGTGTCGTCAGCAAACCTGGAAATGGCGTTTGCTTGGAATTCGGCTACAAAGTTGTGGGAGTACAGTAGGGGGCTGAGAATGCATCCTTGTTGGGGCTCTTGTTTTGAGGGTTATTGTGGAGGAGATACAGTTGTCTATGTTCATTGATTGTGGTCTATGGGTCAGGAAGCTGAGGATCCAGTTGCAGAGGGCAGAGCCGAGACCTAGTCTCGGAGTTTTGAGATTAATCCGGAGGGTTAATGGTTTTGAAAGCGGAGCTGTAGTTGATGAGCAGGATCCTGACGTAGGCGTCCTTGTTGTCCAGATGTTCCAAGGATCAGTGTAAGGCTCAGGACATGGCATCCGCTATGGACCTGTTGCATCGGTAGACAAATTGCAGGGATCACGGCAGGCTGGGAATCTAGAGTTGATGTGGGCCATGACCAGCATCTCAAAGCACTTCACCTTTGTGAAGGTCAGTGCCACTAGGTGATAGTTATTAAGGCACATTACATACGCTTTCTTAGGTACTGGGATGATGGTGGTTGTCTTAAAGCAGGTGGGGATTACAGCTTGTGGGAGGGAGAGGTTGAAGATGGCAGTGAATACCTCCATCAGCTGGTCTGCACAGGATCTAAATGCACAGCTGGGGACCATCAAGGCCCGTCGCTTTTCTTGGGTTGATTCTCAGGAACACCAATCTGACGTCTGCAGTGGTGATGGTGAGAACAGGTGCGTCTGGGGTGGTCAGGTCAGGTGACACTGCGCCACTGGCATTCTGCTCGAACCGAGCATAGAAAACACTGGGTGCATCAGAGAAGGATGTGTCTTTGTCTGCTATCTTGCTCTGCTTCATTTAGTACCCTATTATGTTCTTTAGGCTTTGCCACAAGTGGTGGGTGTCCGTATGGTTGGTTTGGGCCTCTAACTTGGTCCGGACTGCCTCTTGGCATCCCTGATGGCTTTTTTAGGAGATTATATCTGGACTTTCTATATAGGTCTGGATTGTCTGACTTGAATGCTGGTCTTCAGTAGGCAGTGGATTTCTCGGTTCATCCAAGGTTTCCGGTTGGTGAACACCCAGATTAACTTCTTTGGCATGCAGGCCTCCATACATTTATGAATAAAGTCTGTGACGATGTTGGCATACTCGTTAGGTTTTCCGCTGAATACTTGAATACGGTCCAGTCCACTGACTCCAAGCAGTTCTGAAGATGCTCTTCTGCTGCCTCGGACCAGCACTGTATTTCTTTCTGTGAAGGACCCTTCCATTTCAGCTTCTGCTTGTAAAGGAGGAAGAAGTGTTGTAATTTGCACCTCCCTGATTTTCACTTCTTTACCATTAATATGTAAGCCTTCAGCTGCAAGATCCTAAGCTCTGTAATACCTCTCCCTAAATCTCTCTATCTCTTTCCTCCTTTAAGAGGATCCTTAGAAATTACCTCTTTGACCAAGCTTTTGTCTGTCCTAACATGGCTCAAAAAAAGGGATCCACTGCAGGCAGAGTCAAGATAACATTTGATGGGGAATAAGGAAATGGCACAGAAACCAAACAAATACTTTGTGTTTGCTTTGACATATGAAAATATTGAAAATACTTTTGTCCAGAAATAATGGAGAATCTAGGGACTAATATAAATGAGGAACTGCAAGATATTAATATTCGTAAAGATAAACTCGAGAGAAATCCCCTCGACCTAGATCTCAGAGTGCTGAAAGAGGTGTCTGTAGAAATAGTAGGTGCATTGGTTATCATCTTGCAAAATTTTACATGCCCAGGAATAGTTCCTGTGAATATAACCCAAGAATTTAAAAAATGAGAGAGAAGGAAAAGGGGGAACTACAAATCTGTTAATTGATATCAGAGGGAAAATGCTAGAATCTATAAATAAATAATGTGATAAGGGGACACTGAGAATGTGATGGTAGTATTAGCAAGAGTCAACATGGATTTGTGAAAGGAATATCATTTCCAAACAGATCAGTCAGGGGATTTTTTTGGAAATATAACTGGCAAAATAGATAAGGGAAAACTGGTTGAAGTGGTATATTTAGCTTTACAGAAAGCTTTTGATAAGGCACCAGATAAGAGATTAGTAAACAAAATTAGAGCACATGGGACTCAGGGATTATACTAGCATTGATTGACAACCTGTTAACAGACAGAAAATAGATGATAGAATTAGAGTTAGGTTTCTTGTCATGTGTACTCAAGCGCAGGGATATGTGAGTACTGCAACATACAAAAGTATACAAGAGTCGCTATTTCTGGTGCCATCCTAGGTATAGATACCGAAGCACAAAATTTTAGGTTTAAATTAGAAAAATAAACAAATAAAGGTAAAAGTTCAGCATTGAGTCCTTCTAAAACAGGGAGGCCACACTGGGCTTCACTTCAAGGCTGCGAGTGCACACTGGTCTTCCTCAATGAGGCCAGGAGCCTGTGTTGGGCTTCCTCGAGACCAGGAGTCCATGCTGGGCTTCTTCAAGGAGGCCTGGAGTCCACATTGAGATTCCTCAAGGCTGGAAGTCTGTGTTGAGCTTCCAGGAGCCTGGGAGTGACCCGTGTCAATCCCCACTGGGTTTCCTTAAGGTCGGGAGCCCCATGTGTCTGGGCTGGCTCAACTCTCCACCACCGATGCCATCTGAGGAAATGAAGGTAAGTAGAGAGAAAAGAAGAAACCGAAAGAAACAAAAACACAAAAAGAGAAAAAGAAGGAAAGGACACGATCCAGCTTAGGATCCATATTTCACCGCCATCTTGTCCATGCAATAGAAATAAATGGGTCATTTTCAGATTGGCAGGCTGTACCTAGGGATGTGCCACAAGGATCAGTGCTTGGGTGCCATCTATTCACAATCTATAATCAATTATTTGGGATTAGGAATTTTTTTTATTCTCTTGTGTTACTGGCTGGCCAGTATTTATTGCCCATCCTTACTAGCCCTTGAGAATGTGGTGATGGTGAGCTGCCTTCTTGAACCGCTGCAGACTATGTCTGTTGGTAGACCCACCATGCTGTGAGAGAGGGTGTTCTAGGAGTTTGACCCAGTGACAGTGAAGGAATAGCAATAAACTTTCAAGTTAGGATAGTGAGTGGCATGGAGAACTTGGAGCAGATGGTTTCCTATTGATCTGCTGCCCTCGTCCTTCCAGATGAAAGTGGTTGTGGTTCAGTAGGTGCTACCTAAGGATTCTGCAGATAGTACACACTGCTGGTACTGAGCGTTGGTGGTGGAGGGAATAGATGCTTGTGGATATGGTGCCAATCAAGCAGGCTGCTTTGTTCTGGATGATATTAGCTTTGAGTATTGTTGGAGCTGCACTCATCTACACACTCCTGGTATTAGTGCCTTGTAGATGGTAGACAGGATTTGGGAAGTAAGGAGGTGAGTTACTCAATGCAGTATTCCTAGCCTTTGACCAGCTCTTGTAGCCAGTGCATTTATATAGCGAATTCAGATGAGTTTCTGGTGGTAAACCCCACGAAGCTGATAGTGGGGGATTCAGAATTAAATGTCAAGAGGTCGGGGTTGGAATGTATTCTATGTCTCTCCAATAAGAGACATAGATACATAGAGCAGTACAGCACAAGAATAAGCCCTTCAGCCTACCATGTCTGTGTAGACCATGATGCCATTCTGAACTAATCCCAACTGCCTACACATGATCTGTACCCTCTCTATTCCCTGCCTGTTCATGTGTCTATCTAAGTGCCTCTTAAACTCTGCTAACATATCTGCTTCTATCATCTCCTCAGGCAGTATGTTCCAAGCACCTGCCACTCTGCATAAAAACAAACTTTCCTTGCACATCTCCTTTAAACTTTTTCTCTTTCACTTTAAACCTATAGCCCTTTATAGTTGACATTTCCACCTGGGAAAAAGATTCTGCCTACTCACCCACTTCATGCTTCTCATAATTTTATATACTTCTATCAGGTCCCTTAGCCTCCGACACGCTCATGAAAAAAATCCACATTTATCAACCTCTCCTTATAGCTAATACACTCTGATTCAGGCAATATCCTGACAAACCTTTTTTGCATCCTCTCCAAAGCCTCCATATCCTTCCTATAGTGTAGTGACAAGAACTGCACACAATACCCTAAAAGTGGCCAATCTAAAGTTTTATGCAACTGCAACATAACTTGCCTATTTTTATACTCAATGCCACAACTGATGAAGTTTAAAATCACACAACACCAGGTTATAGTCTAACAGGTTTACTTGGAAGTACAAGCTTTTGGAGCACTGCTCCTTCCTCATGTAGCTAGTGTGGCAGGATCATAGGACACAGAATTTATAGTAAAAGATCAAAATGTCATATAACTGATGCAATGTATTGAATAAATTTGGATTGTCGTCAAATCTTTAATGACTTAGAATGGAGTTGCATGTTTTCATTAATTAATATGTAGATCCCAGAACTTCTTTGCAGTCACATTCCCAAGATAATTTAAGGTTTCATAAAAGAAGGTGACATCTCAGCTCAGGCAACGCATTAAAGGTGTGAGGTTAAAATCTGTATTCCAACTTTCAGTCAGACCAGTTTTATTTCCAAAGTAGGAATTTATAAAATGACACATGGACTGATTGCCTCCACGTCACAACTGAAGGTAAGCATGCCGTATGCCATCTTTATCACCTTATCCATTTGTGTTGCTACTTTCATGGAGCTATGGACTTGGATCCCTCTGTACATCAATGTTCCTAAGGACTCTGCCATTTAATGTACACATTTCTCTTGTATTTGACCTCCCAAAATGCATCACCTCACACTTTTTTGTTCAGTACTATACCAATAGAAGTCATCTTAGGGCAGCACGGTGGCTCAGTGGTTAGTACTGCTGCCTCACAGCGCCAGGGACCCGGGTTCGATTCCTGCCTCAGGCGACTGTCTGTGTAGAGTTTGCATATTCTCCCCTTGTCTGTGTGGGTTTCCTCCCACAGTTCAAAGATGTTCAGGTCAGGTGAATTGCCATGATAAATTGCCCATGGTGTTAGGTGCATTAGTCAGGGGTAAATGTAGGGGAATGGGTCTGGGTGGGTTACTCTTCAGAGGGTCGGTGTGGACTTGTTGGGCCAAAGGGCCTGTTTCCATACTGTAGGGAATCTAACCTAACTTGTCCAGATTAAACGCCACCTGCCATTCCTCTGCCCAACTTTCTAACTGACCTATATCCTCAGATAACCTTCCTCACTATCCACAACTCCATCAATTTTCTGCGTTGTCTGCAACTTACTAATGAGACCACCTATATTTTCATCTAAATCATTTATGTATTATAAACAACAGAAATTTCAGCGCCGATCCTAACGGAACACCACTGGTCACCAGAAAAACATCCCTCCACAACTACCATCTGTATTGTATGATCAAGTCAATTTTGTATCCAACTTGCCAACTCACCATGGATGCCTTATTATGAGGAAACTTGCTAATTACTTTCGTAAAGTCTATGTAGGCAACATCATCAATTCCTCAAAACCTCAATCACCTTTGAGAGACCAGATCTCCTCTGCATAAAGCTACGCGGACTGTCCCTAATAAGTCCATTCTTCTCCAAATGCTCCTGTTCCTAAGAATCTTCTCCAATAATTTCCCTACCATTAATATAAGGTTCACCGGCCGATAATTTCCTGGATTATCCTTGGTCACCTTCTTAAACAAAGGAACCACACTGGCTATTCTCCAGTTTTCTGGGACCTCACCTTTGGCTAAAGAGGATACAAAGATCTCTGTACATGCACCAGCAATCTCCTCCCTTGCCTCTTTCAGTATCCTGGGATAGATCCCATCAGGCCTTGGGAACTTACTGACCTAAATGTTTTTCAAAACACCCAACACCTCCTCCTTAAAATTGACATATCCTAGCGTATCAATATACCCTTCCCTAATCTTACAATCATCCATATGCCTGACATATTTATGGCACGAGTGTTACTTGCCACTTGTCAGCCTAAGCCTGGATATTGTGCAGGTCTTGTTGCATTTGAACATGGACTGTTTCATTATCTAAGGAGGTGAGAATGTTGTGCAATCATAAAACATAGAACAATACAGCGCAGAACAGGCCCTTTGGCCCTCGATGTTGCGCTGACCTGTGAACTATTCTCAGCTCATCCCCCTACACTATCCCAAAATCATCCATGTGCTTATCTAAGGATTGTTTAAATCTCCCTAATGTGGCTGAGTTGACTACATTAGCAGGTAGGGCATTCCACGCCCTTACCACTCTCTGCGTAAAGAACTTGCCTCTGACATCTGTCTTAAATCTGTCACCCCTTAATTTGTAGTTATGCCCCCTCATATATGCTGACGTCATCATCCTAGGAAAAAGACTTTTACTGTCTACCCTATCTAATCCTCTGATCATCTTGTATGTCTCTATCAAATCCCTCTTAACCTTCTTCTTGCCAATGAGAACAGGTTCAAGTCTCTCAGCCTTTCCTCATAAGACCTCTCCAGACCAGGCAACATCCTGGTAAATCTCCTCTGCACCCTTTACAATGCTTCCACATCCTTCCTGTAATGGGGCGACCAGAACTGTACACAATATTCCAACTCCATTTGCCACCTCTCAGCCCAATTCTGCAGTTTATCCACATCCCCCTGCAACCTGTAACATTCTTCCACACTGTCCACTACTCCGCCGACTTTAGTGTTGTCTACAAATGTACTAATCCATCCGCCTATGCCTGCGTCTAAGTCATTTATAAAAATGACAAACAGCAGTGGTCCCAAAACAGATCCTTGTGGCACACCATTAGTAACCGGACTCCAGGCTGAATATTTTCCATCAACTACCACTCGCTGCCTTCTTTCAAAAAGCCAATGAACATCCCCATTTCTGACCTGATGATGGAGGGAAGAACATTGATGAAGTAACTGAAGATGGTTGGGCCTAGGACACTACCTTCAGGAATGCCTGCAGAAAATGCCAGGAGCTGAGATGACTGTCCATCAACAAGCATATATATGCTGGTAGAGAGTTTCTCTCCTGGTTCCCATTGATGCTAGTTTTGCTAGGGCTTCTTGAGGCCAAACTCAGTCAAATGTGGCCTTAATGACAAGGGCTGTCACTCTCACCTCACCTCTGGAATTCAGCTCTTTTGTTCATGTTTGAACCAAGACTGTAATAAGGTCAGGAGCTAGGTGGCCCTGGTGCCAGACTGGATATCAGTCAGCAGGTTGGTGTGAGACAAGTGCTGCTTGATAACACTGTTGATGACACCTCCCATCACCTTATGATGATTGGGAGCAGACTGATGGGGTGGTACCCGAATTGGCCAGTTGGATTTGTCCTGCTTTGTGTACAGGACATACCTGGACAATTTTCCACATTGTTGGATAGGTGCCAGTGTTGTAGCTGCACTGGAAAAGTTTGGCTAGGGGTGCAGCGAGTTCCAGAATATAAGTCTTCAGCATTATTGCCAGAATTTGTCAAGACCCACAACCTTTGCAGTATCGAGTGCCTCCAACTGTTTCTTGATATCACATGGAGTGAATCAAATTGGTTGAAGGCTGGCACCTGTAATGTTGGGACCACTGAAGGAAACACAAATGGATCAGGACTTCTTGCTGAAGATTGCTGCCAATGCATCAGACTTATCTTTTGTATTGATATGCTGGGCTCTTCCTTCATTGAGGATGGGAATATTTGTGGATCCCTTTTGTAACAGTCCCAAGTTTGCAGGTAACACAACACTAAATAATGGGGCAAATTGTGAGGAGGATGCCAAGGTCCTTCAAGAAAATTTGGCAGATGGGATACAATATGAAGAAATGTAAGGTTATCCATTTTAATTGTAAATTCAGAATATATTTTTCTTAATTTTCAAATTCATTAGCTGCTGTTTTAGTGTGTTGGTGGATTTGCGGGCTACCATGATGCCAAAAGGTCTCAATAGTCTGCCAGTCATTTCCGAGATGTTTTTGATGTAGGGGAGAGTACCTAGGGTTTCTGGGCACGTTTTGTTTGCTTGTTTGGGTTTGTTGCTGAGAAATTAGCAGACTGTATTCATTGGGTACCTGTTCTTTATGAATATGCTGTATAGGTGATTTTCCTCTGCTCTTCATAGTTCCTCTATGCTGCAGTGTGTGGTGACTCATTGAAATAAAATTCTAAAGCGGTTTCATTTGTGGGTGTTGGGATGATTGCTTCTGTATGCAGCTAGTGAACTTGAAAGATCCCATATAGACAACAAACAAAACTAGTGTCATTTACAAAATACCTTGCAAGAACTGTAACAAACCCTACATTGGACAAACAGGCAGAAAATTAGTCATCAGGATACATAAACATCAACTAGCCACAAAAAGACATGACCCACTCTCACTAGTATCCTTACATACAGATGAAGGAGGACACCACTTCGACTGCGACAACACCTCCACCCTAGGGCAAGCCAAACAGAGACACGCACAAGAATTCCTAGAAGCATGGCATAGAATATGTTTGTCTATCAACAAACATATTGACTTGGACCCCATTTACCACCCTCTGAGGAAAAGAACAGGAGATGACATAACCACAGGAAATGACATCACTAACCCAAGGAAACCTAAACACATAAATAGAAAGCGGTCACTAACACCAGTGCTTCACCGGCGCCTCACTGATGATGTTACCTAGTATGGTAGTGAAATGTCAAAAAATGAACCTCCAGCCCAGCAAACTTACATCCAGAACCTCAACCTGACCTACAAATCTTCTCAAAACCCATCACTTAATTTATTATACAAAATACATTACCTTGTAACTTATGCTCATTCTATTTCTAATTCATTCATTAAAAGTACATTAACTTTTATTCAGGCAGGTACATTCCACCCATTCTCACATCTTATCCTCAAAGCTTAAAAATAGGGTAGAGATGAAATCCATTATTGCTGTCAGATCTGGTGCCCACCTCTTAATTGCTTTGAATCAGCTGCATGTGCATAAAACAGTAAAATAATTGACTATTTCTTGGATAACATTGTTATTTCTTTCCTGAAAATACAACTTTGAAACAATATTAAACATATCAGATTTTCTCATTATACAAATGTAAAACCTTATTTAAATTTTGTTGGACCTTTCTCAGTAAAAAGCATTAAGTTGAAATAATATGTCCTTAAATTGTTTTTGTCAGAAATGACATTTTTAACAAACTTAGAAATGTATAACTACGGTAGCTCAACTGAATGCTGCTGCTCCAGTTTGCTGATCCTCCGACTCACTAACTGTCCTTTCCTGCCTGTTGCTTCCCACCTTACCTGCTCTCCACTTTGATCATCAAGTTTCTGTTCACCATGTCTTCCACTTGCTGCTTCTTTACCCATTCCAGTCACTCCCTAGCCTTTTCTCTCTTCTGTACAATTGCTATGAGTGAGATCTTGGAAGAGGGGTGGTGAGGGAGAAGTGTATTCATTTCCTGAATGATGAGAAATTGGAAGTGTAGATATGCAAAGGGGCTGGGTGTCTTTGTCAATTCATCACTGAAGGCTAGCATGCAGGTACAGCAATCTATTGCGAAGGTAAATGGAATATTAGCCTTTATTGCAAGAGGATTTGAGTACAGCAATAGTGAGATATGACTTCTATTATATAGAAGCTTGGTCACATTGCACCAGGAAAGTACTGTATGCAGTTTTTGGGTCTCCTTATCTCAGGAAAGATATTACTGCCATAGAAGGAGTGCAGTGAGGTTCACTGGATTTGTTCCTGGGTGGCAAGCTGATCCTATGAAGAGAAATGAGCAAAATGGCCCTGCATTCTCTCAATTTCAAAGGTGATCTCGATGAAACGTATAAACGGTTTGAGACAGGCAGAGTAGATATTTTCTCCCAAATAGGGAGTCTAGAACCAATGGGCACAATTTAGAAAAAGGGAGATGCCATTTATGACTGAGGTAAGGAGAAATTCTTTTACTTACAATTTATAAATCTTTGGAACTCCAGAAGACTGTGGAAGCTCAGTCGTTGAGTATATTTGAAAACAGAAGATATAAGATTTCTGATTACCAATAGCATAAAGAGTTATATGGATAGTGTGGGTAAAAGGCATTGAATTGTTAGATTAGCCATGATTGTATTAAATGACAGAGCAGACTCAGTGAGTAGAATGGCCTAATCCTGTTCCTATGTTCTTAAGAGAGGAGGGAACAAGAGGCACTCCAGTTTGAAGGGTAGTAAGGAAAGTGGCAAGCAGAAGAATGACTGGGTGAGAGAGTGGCAGTGAGTCAGAGAGAGGTGGAATGTAGCAGAGAGCTGGTGAGTTAAGAGAGGCGGCAAGCTGGAGGTCAGTGAGTGGGAGTGAGTCAATGAGCCAGAAGAGGGTCAGCTAGCAAGGGAATAAGCATATGGGTGGCAGATGGGGTTCAGCAAGTCACAGAAATAGCAAGTGCATATAGTAAATACCACTGATGTATTCTTCACAGAGGTAAAAAGGTTACTTTGAACGTGAGGACAAGCCTCTCCTAATTGGTACAGAAGAGGTCAGGTGGTGCCCATAGATCTCTGGAACTCAATGACTTTAAAATGCAAAGATGTTGAATGAGATAACTTAAAATGAGCACTTAATGTAGAACAATTAGTGCTGAAATATCTAATTCAGAATATGGCTGCATTCTGAAACCAAAACTGACAGCACTATTAAATGGACAGTGACTTTTGACATAATTCTGCTGGTGACTGGAATATTTCTCCAGCTGTCTTGATACATTTTCACCTCATTTTTCAAAGTATTGTGACCATATTAAATTATACCAGCGAAAACATTTCCCAAATGTTCACCAGATCAATTCAGATCACTAAAGGTACCATAATAATGGAAAGTATTCTCCTATTTCTACAAAAATGCTTGGATAAACTAATTTGGTCCAGATTCCCTCCAGAGATGAAAATTTAGCCTGAATCATTTGGCCGAAATAATCTGTGGTCCAGAACCAACTCTGGGTTGTTCTATCTTCAGACTAACCAAATACTGACTTGTGATCAGAAGAAATATGTTCAATTGGTACTCAAAGAGCACCACCTTCAGGGCTTTCAAGGTGGAGCAGCCTGTGTCACAAAATGTTTTTTGAAAACATTTTGACCAAGCATCCACATCAAGAAAGTTAACCTCTATCTGGCCTCTCTACAGATGTTGACAAGCTGTGTGATTTTGGTATGTTCTCTGTTTACTTAGAACAATTATTTGTTACCTTGGGATGGGGTAAGGAAAATAATTTAGTGTGATTGGGGGAGCATAATATCTAGAGTCATAGAGATGTACAGCATGGAAACACTCTTCAGTCCAACTCGTCCATGCTGACCAGATATCCCCAAATTAATCTTGTCCCATTTGCCAGCACTTGGCTCATATCCCGCTAAAACCTTCCTATTCATATACTCTCACCTTAAACCTATACCTTCTAGTTTTGAACTCCTTTACCCTGGGGAAAAGACTTTGGTTGTTCATCCTATCTATGCCCTCATGATTTTATAAGGTCACCCCTCAGCCTCCAACACTTCAGGGAAAATAGCCCCAGTCTATTCAACCTCTTCCTATATCTCAAACCTTCCAACCCTGGTCACATCCTTGTAAATCTTTTCTGTACCCTCTCAAGTTTCACAACATTTTTGCTGTAGCTGGGAGACCAGAATTGAATGCAGTATTCCAAAAGTGGCCTAACTAATGTCCTGTATGGTTGCAAAAGACCTCCCAACTCTAATATTCAATACACCGACCAATAAAGGCAAGTGTACCAAATACTTGCTTCACTATCCTGTTTACCTGCAATTGCATTTTCAGGGAATATTAGATTACCTACAGTATGGAAACAGGCCCATCTGCCCAACAAGTCCACACCAAACTTCCGAAGAGTAACCCACCCAGACCCATTCCCCTACCCTGTATTTACCCCTGACTAATGCACCTATGGGTAATTTAGGATGGCCAATTCACCTGATCTGCACATCCTTAGATTGTGGGAGGAAACCCACACAAACACGGGGAGAATGTGCAAACTCCACACAGACAGTCGAACCCAGATCCCTGGCACTGTGAGACAGCAGTGCTAACCACTGAGCCACCATGCCACCCCGCACCCCAAGCTCTCTTTGTTCCGCAATGCTCCCCAGGACTTTACCCTTAAGTGTATATGTTCTCCCTGATTTGCCTTTCCACAATGCAGCACCTCACATTTATCTAAATTAAACTCCATCTACCACTCCTGGGCCCACTGGATCCAGGTCCTGTTGTATTCTGAGATAACCTTCTTGGCTATCCACTGCATTACCAATTTTGATGTCATCTGCAAACTTACTAACCATACTTCCTATATTCACATCCAAGTCATTTATATAAATGACAAAAAGTCAAACGGATCCTTACGGCACACCGATGGGTCACAGGCCTTGAGTCCAAAAAGCAACTCTCCACCACCACCCAAATATGTTCACTGACTGTACTCCCTGGAATATCCTCTCTCAGTACAGCCATAATGTTATCCCTAATCAAAAAGCCATTACCCCTCTTCTCTTGCCCTTCTTTCTATCCTTCACATTGCACCTCTACCCTAGAACATTTAGTTGCCTGTCCTGTCCATCACTGAGCCACATCTCTGTAGCAGTTATGATATCCCAGTCCTGTGTTCCCACCCATGCCCTGAGTTCATCTGTCTTACCTGTCAGGCATCTCACATTTAAGTAAATGCAGTTTAATTTATCAGTTCTACCTCGTTCTCTACTTTGTTCCTGCCTGACTTGCTCCTATTCCCAAGTGCACCATCCTCACACTGATCTCTTTTCTCACTATTTCTCTGGGTCCCACTCGCTTCCCAATCCCCCCACATTACCAGTTTAAATCCTATTGGGTAGCTCCAGCAAATCCCCCCACCAGTATATTAGTCCCCTTCCAATTCAGGTGCATCTCATTCTTCTTAAACAGGTCACTTCTACCCCAGAAGAGATTCCAATATCCAAAAATATGAATCCTTCTCCTCTCCACCATAAGTAACTAGCCTTGAGGACATGATTTTTGACTTGCTAGTTCATTTCCTTTATTCTCTCCTCAGAATCTTGTCCTTTTTCTCTGCCTATGTCGTTGGTTCTAATTGTACAATAACCTCCTGCTGGTCCCTCTCTCCTTTGAGAATATTCTGCACCCTGTCCGAAACATCCTTGATCCTAGCACGAGGCAGGCAACTCACCTTTCTGATCTGTCATCTGTCTGTGCCTCTGACTAGAGAGTCCCCTAACGCAATCAATCACTTGGAACCTGATGTATTCTTTAAAATATTCTTTTCTCAGACTGGTAACTCTCCCTCTATTGCAAGAAATGATTATATTCTAAGAGATTACCTTGACCGGCTGCTGCGGATTGGTACATTTCAAAGTCCAGGACTACATGCTGAGGGATGCACTAAAGCTTGGGGCACGTGCTGCCAAGGTGCAATGGGAAAAGACAGCTGTCCAGGGTCTTTCTGCCAAATTATAACAAGGGCCCGTTTGGTTGTCAGACCTTCTTGTTGCCTCCATATGAACATAACAGCACGGTGGCTCAGTGATTAGCACTACTGCCTCACAGCACCAGGGGTCTAGAACACTTATATGTACTTACAGATGATTTTATGAACAAAGTATATTTTTGAAATTTAAAAAAAGCCCAATTTGTAGCAGACCTCCTGTTTCTGCTGGAGTGCAGGATATCACACCTCAGCAACTAAAGGAAATGGAGCTGTGGGCCCACAGGCCTCAATTTGGTCAGGTAGTACTGATTGCTGTTCCTCCAGCCTGGATATTCTGCTGCTAGGAGGCAACTTCAACATCTCCTAGGGAAGTGGTGGTCAGATGCCTCCTCATAGCAGATACTATGTACAGAATCAATTCTGCGAGACAAATTAACACGTATGCCCCAGCAGTAAAGAGTGAGTGGCTGGTCGTTCTGCAACTGCTGCCATTTTTGCTGGCGATGTGCAAGCCGGTCATTCTGGTGACTTGAACTGTATCATCAATGCAGCTGGACTCAGCTCAAGGACAGAATTCCTGTTTGTGTCCTGGGTATTGTTGAGACGGTGTTCTTCTCTGACCTCTACCTTCTGTTAACTGTCTGTCACCTTCAGGACGATCAGCAAAGGAAAGTGGAAGCTGAACATACTAAGGAGCTCAAAAGGGATTACACAGATTGGAGAACTATGAAATCCCTCTTTGAGTCTCCAGCAGACTGGTGGGGAACAGTTGAGGAGAACATCAAGAGGTTCTTTCATCATTAAAGGTGTTCAAAAGGTGAGAGAGTAAGATGGGCAGTCCTGTCCAAACTCCAGAAAAGCATGCAGAACTTAGTCCTGCTGCAGACAATGGGGGTCAATATCAAGGAGGATTTCCAGGAGATGAACAACTTGCAAGCCTCTCTTTTTGCCTCAGAGACCTCCAAGATAATCTTCTGGTCTAGAGTCCATTCTATACATGTGCTTCTTCTCCCAAAAGATGCACCGGCAGAGCTCTGATCAAAAGCCTGAAGGAAGAAGATGTCATTTCAGTCTGACATCCCAAGGATAGCAAATCCTTTATGCCAGACTGTGTGACACGATGCCCACAGCATGTTTTCTCAGTTGTTCCCATATTCTATGATAAAGATCTTAAATGATAGCATGCGGGAGAGGCTAGATCAGCCATTAGCTCTGGATGAGTTGACCAAGGCCCTCGAGTCCTTTGAAAAGAATAAAACGCTCGGAAGCGATGGCTTGCTGGCCAGGTTGTATTCAACTTTATGGGTCGTGATTCGCCAAGATCTGCTGGAGGTATACAAGAGCATACTTCTATCAGGTAGCATGTGCGAATCGATGAAAGAAGATATTAATAGCTTTTTCTACAAGTAGAAGGGGGAGAGGGAAGAAATTAGATATTGGTGATCAGTTTCAATGTTAAATTTAGATTATAAAATCGTGTCCAAGGTCATCACCAATTGAGTTAGGTCTGCTCTGAGCTCAATGATTCACCCCAACCAACTAATGTATACTGGGCAGGAAGATCTCTCAGAGCCTTGAGCTTCTCAGGTATATGATCACCTAAGTGCAGGAAAGGGAGAATGGACATTTGCCTAATCAGTTTGGACCAGGATATTGCCTTTGACAGGATATTGCACACCTACGTGAGGGATGTGTCCTCCAAAATAGGCTTTGGGGAGTGAATGCACAAACTACACCATTTTACACCAACATCGGTAGTGGAGTCTCAATCAACGGGTGGGAATAAGAAAGCTTCCTGATTAGATCGGCGGTCAGGCATGGCTGTGCCCTCTCTCCTGCTCTGTTTCTGTGTTGTATAGGGCCTTTTTCTGAGTCCTTCAGGAAGACTACAAGCCAGAGAGGGGTGACAGTTCTGGGCACAGAGACCAGCAAATCAAAGCCTCCCTATACATGATGACGTCACTGTTTTCTGCCTGGATCTGCTTCAGTACACAGACTCATGAGCATCTATGACCAGTTCGAACTGGCCTCAGGAGTCAAGGTAAATCAAGGCAAGAGCAAGGCCATATTCTTTGGGATTTGGGCCGATCAATTCTTTATGCCCTTTGCCATCAGGTCAGATTATCTGAAGGTCCTGGCCATAAGATTCGGAATGGCTGGGTGCGTGCCAAGATGTGAGAAGAGTGTATTGCCAACATGAGGTACAAACTGGTCAAATGGGAGCATCATTCTTTTTCCATTTCGGGTAAAAACCTGGTCATCACATTGTAAGATGTGCTCAGTTTTGCTGTGGCACATTTGTCAGAACTTTCCAACAAGATGTAGCTTGTCTGGTGGTGAGAAGGGCACTACCTGGGAGATCCTTCATGTTTGTGGCACACTGTCTACAAAGAGGTCACACATCTTCTGGAATGTGCCTATGCAAAGTTGTGGAGAGAGACGCAGTGGTTTTGTCAAAGTTCATCCCAAGCAACTCTTGTGATGCAGGACTCTATCCTCTACTGTCTGTTCCCCAGGACACACACTGAGACAAACTTCGACTGCAACCGCAAGATCATCAATGAAAAATGTTCTTTGATCTGCTCAAAAGTTGTTGGTCTTCCAGCACAAATAATTTACCTCAACAGAATGTTGCAGACTGCCACAGTCCAAGGTTCTGGAGAACATGCTGAGGGATGCATTAAACCTTGGGGCATCTGCCACCAAATTGCAGTTGGGCAAAACTATCATGTAAGATATTTCTGCCAAAGTTAAATGGGGGTCCGTTCAGTTATTAGCTCCTCTCATTGCGTCAAATATACTCAAATAGAATCCTTTGAGAGTAGGAAATGCTTTTGGTTTCTTGCACCTTCAGGGAATGTCAAATTCTAGTGTTTACTTTTCTCTATATTGCAAATATTATATAGAACTGCTTTAGTACCTGTGTCTGTGCATAGTTTTTAATGAATAAAGTGCATTTTTTCAATTAAAAAAATCTGTAGACAAGTGTTGGTTGGAGGATTGGGTGCATGAGTTAGTCTAGATATACACACTCTCCAACACCTCCACTTCACCTGTAAGTGTTTCTGACAAAGTCTTTTGATATGTTTATGCCTTCCTAAATGTACCTTCTTTGCTTTATTTGGTCACAAGCCAAAGATACCCAAGGGTTGGTTGGGATATTTGATGTCTCTAGGGTTATGAGGATTTCCCCCCTAAAACATTTTAGTTATCTTCCTGGTATTCTCCTTCTTTACAGTAATATATTCATCCAAACACTTGGAGATTTAGGTGTGTTCTGTTAGAAGACAATTCAGGTGCTAGTTTAATAGGTACTAGTGTTAATACTAAGGTATTTTCCGACAATTACATAATTGTAATTATTGAAAAAAATGTATTTGCAATCTTAAAGGTTCTTTCTTTTCTTGCAATTCTTGTCCCTTTGTTTAAATGAAATTGTGGATCATCAGTGGCACCACACATTGAAACTCACTGATTTACAGATTTCCACTACTCATTCTTTGAAGAAAACCTGCTCATTAGTCATGGTCTCTTGTTCTGGATTCCATTCACCAGAAGAAAGAGTTTGTATTTATTGTATAAATTTATTTTAATCAGATCAGATCACCCTTTAAATTTATATTCAAAGGAATACAAGCCTAGTTTAGGCAACTTGCCCTCAGTTTAACCCTTTTAGTCCTTGTATAATGTGCATTCTGATATGATACACACTGCCATGATGTTTTCCAGTGCATTGCCTGGTGGCTTATGGTTAGCCTGCAATCAATCCTTTTGGTCTCTGGAGCTGTTCAGTATTCTGAGTTGGAAGATGGACCATGAATATGTCTCAGCAGCAGGGCCTCTTGTCTTTCACACATTATGTATTCTATTACATCATAGTAACTATATACAAGTTACACTAACTCTCCACATTATTAACTAAAACAAGAGACCAACTGAATCTCCACCCAGATGCTGATTGATATCAGACCTATCAGGACACAGGACGATGGAAACATGAACCCTTTCACCATCGTGACCTTATGCAATGTACAAATCTGACACAATTCATGGGCTTTCCCAAAAAGTGGAAGGTTCTAGCTCCTAAGTTAGCAGAGCTAATTTCTCCTGATCTTTCAAACTGCTCCCAATAGCTTGAAAGTTAAGGGATGATCAAATCATCCCTTAACTTTCTAAATTCCAGGGAATACAATTCTAGCCTGTGTAGTGTCTCTTTGTAATTTAACTCCAAACATTAAGTAAAATTATGCCTTTTTGATGGTTTAATGTCCAGAACCACTTACAATATACCAGCTATGCTCTGAACCAGGCTTTGTATAGCTATATTGAGACTTGACCCTCAGATTCTAATCCTCAAGATATAAAGGTCAGCCTTCATTTAGGCCATTTTTTTGCACCAGTTTGTGGCATTTTAATAATCCCAAGGATCTTTCTGTTTCTGTAGATTTTGGCTTTTCATTATTTCTAAACTGCTCTGTTCCTACCTTTTGGGTCAAATGAATAGATAGCCTTACTTTTGCTGACATTGAAATCTATATATCATAGTTCTGCCCATCTATATAATCAATTGTTATGTTCAGCTTCTATCCCCACTGCTCATAAATACTGCCTGTCTTTCTAAGTTCAGCAAACATGGCTATTATTTATCCAATAATGAATATAAATTAAAAACAAATACCAAGGCTGTTCGAGAGGTCTTCCTTTGTGAAAATTGCTTGCTGCACTGCCCCTACACTTAAATGATTGTACTTCAAAAGCAATTTTGATTGTCCCAAGATTATGAAAGATTTCACATAAACTCAATACCTACCTTTGCTTTAAATTAACTAACCTTAAAAATTGGTAAAATCAACTAATGGTTAGGGGACAAACCACTAATCTATATATGTCACATCCTGCTATATTTTTCCAATCCTAATATTTCAGATTCCAACTTTTCAAACTGTTTAAACATTCAATAGATTTTAATACCTATTCTATTATTCAATTTAGTGGATTGATCTGTGTGTTAACTCCATTGACCTACCTTACTTCCATAACCATGGAAACCCTTGTCCAACCAAGTGCAGAACTGAAATTTTGTTTGGTAATTAAATATCGACCAGGGATTTTCAGGAGAACTCCACTGGCCATATTCAAAATAGTGCCTTTTATATTGGCCTGAAAAGGTCATTTAAAACAGTCTGCTCTGCCAGTATCAAACTCCCACAGAACTGGCACTGAAGACTTTAATGTTACATTCAAGCACTCTAGTGGTAATGGACAGAGGCAGAGTCGAAGTTCAAGGAAATGTTTACACTCACCCCCTCCATTTCAAAGATCATACATCGAACTGAATTGTTATTTTAATCAACTTGGTTGGATGTTATAACACATCTGGAGCAAGTGAGGGTTCACAAGAGCCCCTCAAACTGCATAAGTAGATGAATTTGAATCTCACAATGTCATCATGATCATCTTTGTTGTGTCGGAGAAGAAAAATGCTCCATTGCATTGTCCACCAATCAGATTCAACTTGCTAACTCATGCAGAACAAATGGTTGCTCCCTTTGAAATGTGGTATTCTTGCATCTGTCCTGATGAGTGCAAGGGTTGAACTTTGGCAAGCAGGCCTCTTTCTTTACCAGTACTGACTATCCATAAAAATGGTATTATTCCGAAAATAAATGGTACAGATGCTCGCAAAATTAAACACTCCGCATTCACCTACAAGTAAACCACGCCATTGAATAAAGAGGGAGTCAAATATCACCAGGATTCAGTCAGTTTCCAATCTCAGCTTGTCCAAGTGGTGAAGAGGACATAAAAACAGGGTGTGAGAGAGAGCTCACGGCAAGTCTCTCGTCGCCTCCGAGCCTTCCGGGCGTTGCCATGGCGACAGGACAGCACCAATATGGTCCCGATATCGCGAGATATCCTTGAGTCCAATCTCGCGAGATTAACCCCTCCCACCCGCTGTCTCCCGCTCGCGCGTCCTTAGCAACGGAGCAGGGCGTCACATGGAGAGTGGTCACTCGGCTCCCGCCGGCTACGTTTGGGAGCTGCTCCTGTCATGGCGTGACCCAGAAGCTCTCCTCTCCTTTTAACTTTTGTCCTAATGTTCAGTCAGGAGAGATTCAAGGCCATGAGCCTGCTGACGGGGGCCGCGGCCGGGATGGCTTCGGGCTTCCTGGGCTTCTATTACATGTGGCGGCACCACAAAAGCCGTCTGGTGCTGAAGGGCCTGGGGCCGGAAGGTACACTCCAGCCCTTCGCCCGGTCCCAGTCCACGACGCAGCCGCAGGCCAGGCCCCAGTCTCAGCCCCGCCCCCACGGTCCTTCAGAAGAGCATCACGAGATTCGGTGGCATCTGGACTCCATCCAAAGTTGCCTGGACGGTCTCAAGGCAGAGGTGTCGTCTCTCAAGGAGTGTATCCAGTTCATCGTGGAGAGGCAGACCAGCCTGAGGAAACCCAAGAGCTCCAGGAAGAAGAAGAGGAGATACGAATCTAAGCGAGACAGTGACGACTCGACGGAGTCTGTCTCCATCTACTTCACAGCAAACGCGGGGAAAGCCTCAGACAGCGAGAGTGAGACGGGTTTAGTTAGAGTTCCTGCTCCCAAAGGGTGAGTAACATTACCTGGTGCATCATATTGATTTTACTAGCTGTGTGACTTTGGGCTTTGATTTATATCGAAGTCCTCCTGCTGGCCGCCCTCAGTACCCCAGTTGGTGATTGGCTCAAGGGATATAAAATCAGCAGTGGAAAGATGAGATGGCTGTTCCTTGAGCTTATATTGAGCTTCATTGGAGTAGTGCAGTAGTCCCGAGATCAGAGCGGAAACAGTGTAGAATCAAAATGGTAGGCAAAAGGTTACTCTTGCAGATTGAATAAAAGTTTACTCTGCAAAACAGTTAAGCAGTCCACGTTTGACCTTCTCTAATTCTAACAAGCCTTTAAGGTGTGAAGCAAATACAATGTGCTAAATTGGAAAGAGGACAAGTAAATTGTTGCACAGAGGAGGTATACTTGGGGACTTGGATTGTGGAAAGGATAAAGGAAAAGTGTTTCAGAAGTTGGTCTGTTGCAGGTGACTGAGAAATAAACCAGAGTATCACAGAAGAAGCGGACTTAGTAGTGCTGGGAAGGTGATGGAGTCTTGTTTAGTGGCATTACACTTGACATAGTGATGAATGATGTGTTAAACAGAGACTGGTGGGATGGAAGGTTAGGAGAAAGGGAATCTTTTCTGTGGTTCTGGGAGGGAGGGTGGGAAAGAAGTGAGAGCAGGTAAAAACAATGATTGCAGATGCTGGAAACCAGATTCTGGATCAGTGGTGCTGGAAGAGCACAGCAATTCGGGCAGAATCCGACGAGCTGCATGTCGGATGCTGCCTGAATTGCTGTGCTCTTCCAGCACCACTGATCCAGAAAGAAGTGAGAGCAGATGAGGGCAAAATAGAATTGGTTGATTGTTTTTAGAAATAGATGGAAAGAGTGGGACAAGTTGGCGTTAAGATATGCAAAACTACATATTTGAATTTTCTGATGTCCTAGCTCATAAGGGGAATAGTAGTAGCATTTTGACCCCTTAAGCCTGCTCCCCCATTGAACAGAAACATGGCTGATCTGACTTCTTCACATTCACTTTCCTGTGTTTTCCTTGTAATCCTTAATTCCCCTGTTGATCAAGAGTCTTAAGTATATACAAGCACTCTGTTCCCCATAGCTCTCTGTGGCAAGTTCAACCTTGTGGCAAGACTCTTAACCTTTTTTTTTAAGATTACATTACAGTGTAGAAACAGGCCCTTCGGCCCAACAAGTCCACACCGACCCGCTGAAGCGAAACCCACCCATACCCCTACATTTACCCCTTACCTAACACTACGGGCAATTTAGCATGGCCAATTCACCTGACCCTGCACATCTTTGGACTGTGGGAGGAAACCGGAGCACCCGGAGGAAACCCACGCAGACACAGGGAGAACGTGCAAACTCCACACAGTCAGTCGCCTGAGGTGGGAATTGAACCCGGGTCTCAGGCGCTGTGAGGCAGCAGTGCTAACCACTGTGCCACCGTGCCGCCCACCGTAACCTTCTGGCAGAAGAAAATCCTCCTCATCTCAGTCATAAATTGGGGCCTCATTATTCTTAGACTGTGTCCTCTGGTCCTAGACTCTCCTATGAGGGAAAACATTATCTCAGCAATTACCCCATCAGGCCCCTTGAGAAAGTGAGGATTGCAGATGCCGGAGATCAGAGTCGAGAGTGTGGTGCTGGAGAAGCACAGTAGGTCAGGCAACGATGTTTTGGGAATAAGCCCTCCATTAGAAATGAGGCTTGTGGGTGGGTGGAGTTGAGATATTAATGGGAGGGCGTGGGACTGGAGGGTGCTGGGTATGTGATAAGTAAATGAAGGTGTGGGTGGAAGTGATAGGTCGGAGGGGAGGGTGGAGTAGGTGGGAAGGAAGGAAGATGGACAGGTAGGACCGGTCAAGGGGGTGGTGCCAAGTTGGAGGCTTGAGACTGGGATAAGGAGGGGAGGGGAAAATTAGGAAACTGGTGAAATCCACGTTGGTCCCATGTGGTTGCAGGGCCCCATGGCAGAAGATGAGGTGTTCTACCTCCAGGTGTTGGGTGGTTAGGGTTTGGTGAGGCCTGTGACCTGCATGTCCTTGGTGGAGTGGGAGAGGCAGTTAAAACGTTCAGCAACGGGGTGGTGGGGTTAGTTGGTGCAGGTGTCTCAGAAATGTTTTCTGAAATGATCCCCAAGTTGGCGTCCTGTCTCCCCAATGTAGAGGATACCTTATCGGGTGCAACGGATTCAGTAGATAAAGTGTGTGGAAGTACAGGTAAATTTCTGCCAGATGTGGAAAGATCCTTTGGGGCCTTGGATGGAGGTGAGGGGGGAAGTGTGGATGCAGGTTTTGCGCCCTGCATTGGCAGGGGAAGGTGCTGGAGGTGGGGGTGAGCTGGTGGGGGGTGTGGATCTGATGAAGGAGTCATGGAGGGAATGATCTCTCTGGAATGCAGATAGAGGTGGGGAGGGAAATCCCTAGTGGTGGGATCTGTTTGCAGGTGGCAGAAGTGGCCGAGAATGTAGCAATGTATGCAGAGGTTGATGGGGTGGAAGGTGAGTACCAGGGAGTTCAGTCCCTGTTGCGATTCGAGGGGTGGGGTTCAAGGACGGACAAGTGGCAAGTGGAGGAGATGCACTGGAGGGCATCGTCGACCACATGGGAGGGGAAATTGTGGTCTTTGAAGCAGGAGGCCATTATGGATGTTCTATGGTGGAAGTGGTCCTCCTGGGAGCAAATATGGTGGAGGGGGAGGAATTGGGAATAAGGGATGGTGTTTTTACAGGAGATTGGGTTGGAGGAGGTGTAGTCCAGGTAGCTGTGGGAGTCGGTGGGTTTGGAGTAAAAGTCACTGTTTGGTCAATCACTGGAGTTCGAGATGGAGAGGTCCAGGAAGGGGAGGGAGGTGTCCGAGATGGTTCAGGTGAATTTCAGAGCTGAAACTGTGTTGCTGGAAAAGCACAGCAGGTCAGGCAGCATCCAAGGAGCAGGAGAATCGACCTTTCGGGCATGAACCCTTCTTCAGGAATGAGGAAAGTGTGCCAAGCAGGCTAAGATAAAAGGGACTTGGGGGAGGGGCGTTGGAAATGCGATAGGTGGAAGGAGGTTAAGGTGAGGGTGACAGGCAGAAGTGGGGGTG
>NC_057750.1:15906135-15944526 GCF_004010195.1 Chiloscyllium plagiosum
TCGAACTCAGCACCACCTTCCTAACCTGCAATCTTCTTCCTGAACTCTCCGCCTCCGCCCCCACCCCCACCCCCACTCCGGCCTGTCACCCTCACCTTATCACTCTCATCTTAACTTCCTTCCACTTATTGCATTTCCAACGCCCCTCTCCCAAGTTCCTCCTTCCTACCTTTCATCTTAGCCTGCTTGGCACACTTTCCTCATTCCTGAAGAAGGGCTCATGCCCGAAACATCGATTCTCCTGCTCCTTGGATGCTGCCTGACCTGCTGCGCTTTTCCAGCAACACATTTTCAGCTCTGATCTCCAGCATCTGCAGTCCTCACTTTCTCCCAGGTGAATTTCAGGTCAGGATGGAAGGTGTTTGTGAGGTTGGTGAACTGTTCATCAGCTCCACAAGCACCTTCTACCCTGACCTCAAATTCACCTGGGCCATCTCGGACACATCCTCTCCCCCCCGACTTTATCCGAGTCCCAAGCCTCCAACTCTGCACCGCATCCTTGACCGGTCCTACCTGTCCATCTTTCTTTCTTCCTTCCCACCCATCCGCTCCATCCTACCCCCCAACCTATCCCTTCCACCCGCACTTTCATCTACCATCACATTCCCAGCTACCTTCCCCCAGCATCACCCCCTCCCCTGAAACGTCGATTCTCCTGCACCTCGGATGCTGCCTGACCTCCTGTGCTTTTCCAGCACTACATTCAAGCCGCTTAAGAATCTTGTAACTTGTGCAAATCTTCTCCAAAAATCACAATCTTGTATGCTTCAATCAGACTACGCTCATTCTTCTAAACTCCGGTGAATTCAACTGGCAAACTGTTTAGCCTTTGATCATAAAACATTCCCACTATACCAGGGATTGTCCTTGTGAACCTTCTCTGAACTGCCTCCAATTAAATGATATCTTTCTTTATATATAGGGGCCAAAACTGCTTAAATATGCCAGACGTAGTCTCACTAGCACCTTGTACAGTTGCAGTAAGACTTTGGAACTCATACTCTTGAAATATATGCCAACATTACATCAGCTTTCCTGGTTACCTCCTGCATGTGTACTAACTTTGTGTTTCATGTACAAGTACCCTTAAGGCCCTTTTGTGTTGCAAATTTCTGCAGGTACTCTCTATTTAAATATCTTGTTCTTTTGTTCTCCCTTCCAAAAAGAACTTCACATTTTCTCACATTATACTCCATTTGCCAACTTTTTGCTGACTACTTAACATATCAATATAGCTCTCTGTAAACTGCTTGAATCCCTCTCACAACCTGCCTTTCCATTTGTTTTATGTCATAGTGTGTAGTTGCCTCGGCCTCAAGCTCTCACTTGACCTATTTATATCTCTGTAAACTATACTCCTCTTTCAACTTATCTTTAGCAAATTGGCTACAGTACATTTGCTTCCTTCTTCCAATTCATTAATATATATTGTAAACAGTTGTGATCCCAGCTTCATCTGGAGGCTCACTGATGATGTTACGTAGTATAATGACAAAATGTCTGAAAACGAACCTTCCAGCTCAGCGAGCAAACTTACATCCAGTTGTGATCCCAGCATGGATTCCCTGTGCAGCACCATTGGTTACATGTTGACAACTCGGAAAAGAATACCTTATCCCCACTGGCTGTTTCCTGCTATGAGCCAGTTATCTATCTGACACTTTGATATTTTTCAGTTGCATGGGCAAAACTGCTTCCTTTTCACTATGGGCATCCATTTTCACTTTTCTTCAACTTGCTGCCTATAGCTGGTAGCTATTGAGAATCCTGTCATTCTCACCTTCTCTTGATGCATCTTCTTTTCTTTGCTGACTTATTACCACTCTCTTCAGCCTTGAGCAATGTCATTTAATCCCTCCTGCCCTACTCCTACACCTACATAGAGTCATAGAGATGTTCAGGACAGAAACAGAGCCTTCGGCCCACTCGTCCATGCTGACCAGATATCCCAATCCAATCTGGTTCACCTGCCAGCGCCTGGCCCATATCCCTCCAAACCCTTCCTATTCATATAACTATCCAGATGCCTTTTAAATGTTGCATTTGTACTAGCCTCCATGACTTCTCTGGCAGCTCATTCCATTCACGTACTAGCCTTTGAGTGAAAAAGTTGCCCCTTAGGTCTCTTTTATATCTTTCCCCACTCGCCCTAAACCTGTGCCATCTATTTCTGGACTCGCCCACCCCAGGGAAAAGCCTTTGTCTATTTATCCTATCCATGCTCCTCATGATTTTATAAACCTCTATAAGGTCACCTCTCAGCCTCCGATGCTTGAGGGAAAACAGCCCCAGCCTATTCAACCTCTCCCTATAGCTCAAATCCTCCAACCCTGGCAACATCCTTGTAAATCTTTTCTGAACCTTTTCAAGTTGCACAACATCTTTCTGATAGGAAGGAGACCAAAATTGCACGCAATATTCCAATGGTGGCCTAACCAATGTCCTGTACAGCCGGAACATGACCTCCCAACTCCTGTACTCAATACTCTGACCAATAAAGGAAAGCATACCAAATGCCTTCTTCACTATCCTATCTACCTGCGACTCCCTTTCAAGGAGCTATGAACTGAACGTGCACTCCAAGGTCTCTTTGTTTAGCAACACTCACTAGGACCTTACCATTAAGTGTATATGTCCTGCTAAGATTTGCTTTCCCAAAATGCAGCACCTCACATTTATCTGGCAACATCCTTGTAAATCTTTTCTGGACCCTTTCAAGTTTCACAACATCTTTCCGATAGGAAGACCAGAATTGCATGCAACATTCCAACAGTGGCCTAACCAATATCTACATAGAACATAGAACATTACAGCACAGTACAGGCCCTTCGGCCCTCGATTTTGCGCCGACCTGTCATACCAATCTGAAGCCCACCTAACCTACGCTATTCCATGTATGTCCATATGCTTGTCCAATGACGACTTAAATGTCTTCTCTATTTGTTCTTTTCTTGCCCTGTACCTGCCAGCCGATTGAAACTATTTGAGGATATTTTTAATTTCTCCTTGAGGGGGCACTCGTTCATGTAGGAAGACAGACAAGTGAGTCCACAGATGGGTTTGTCGTCAATGGCAATTGATGCCTGTTGAGGAACCCAGCATTGGGAGGGTTAATTATCTCTATTCTTTTCTCCAGGTTTCTTCTTCCTTGGTCTTGCTGGTGACTCCATTGCATCATTGCTTACCTTTCTCCAATGATCCAAAGCTGATACATTGAGTGAGGGCCCAAGTTTGTTACTGGCCAGCGACCAGTATTCATGATCTACTTCCAGCTGGGCCAACTTTTGGTGGGATTTTTTTCCCAACTGGGAGACGCCCAAGAATCAAATGTTTCCCATGGCAATGTTCCTACTGCCAAGTAGGGGTTTAATTCCCTTCAACTTCTTTGCACTTGGTTTGGAGGGAGTGCCACTAGTTTTGGTGGTGGTTGCCCCATTGCCCTCATTTAATTCCACCTATTAATTCTAATTAACTCTTCACAGACAGTGCTAAGCATTTTCTTGATCTCTTTGAGATCCATAAACTGATACTTTGTTTATGTATGTTTGTATAAATACATATGTATATGTCAGTGTATGTATATTTTTCAGCATACATATTTGTGCATTTAGATAATAAATAGGAAATGGAATATATATTCCGCACTTATCTATATATAAACGTGTGTGTGTGTCTGTGTGTGTGAGTGAATATGTGTATATATGTCAAATGTTTCAACTAAACCATAGAGTCATAGATATATACAGCACGGGAACAGACCCTTCGGTCCAACTTGTCCATGCCGACCAGATATCCCAACCCAACCTAGTCCCACCTGCTGGCATCTGGGCCTATCCCTCCTATTCATATACCCATTCAGATGCCTTTTAAATGTTGTAATTGTACCAGCCTCCACCGCCTCCTCTGGCAGCTCATTCCAAACACGTACCACCCTCTGTGTGAAAATGTTGCCCCTTAAGTCTGTTTTATATCTTTCCCCTCTCACCCTAAACTTATGCCCTCTAGTTCTGGACTCCCACACCCCAGGGAAAAGACCTTGTCTATTTACCCTCTCCATGTCCCTCATGATTTTATAAACCTCTATAAGGTCACCCCTCAGCCTCTGCTGCTCCAGGGAAAACAGCCCCAGCCTGTTCAGCCTCTCCCAATAGCTCAAATCCTCCAACCCTGGCAACATCCTTGTAAATCTTTTCTGAACCCTTTCAAGTTTCACAACACCTTTCCGATAGGAAGGAGACCAAAATTGCCCGCAGTATTCCAACAGTGGCTGAACTAATGTCCTGTACAGCCGAAACTTGACCTCCCAACTCCTATACTCAGTACTCTGACCAATAAAGAAAAGCATACCAAATGCCTTCTTCACTATCCTGTCTACCTGCGACTCCACTTTCAAGGAGCTATGAACCTGCACTCCAAGATCCCTTTGTTCAGCAACACACCCGAGGACCTTACCATTAAGTGTATAAGTCCTGCTAAGATTTGCTTTCCCAAAATGCAGCGCCTCGCATTTATCTAAATTAAACTCGATCTGCCACTCCTCAGCCCACTGGCCCATCTAATCAAGATCCTGTTGTAATCTGAGGTAACCTTCTTCGCTGTCCACTACACCTCCAATTTTGGTGTCATCTGCAAACGTACTAACTGTACCTCTTATGGTCACATCCAAATCATTTATATAAGTGATGAAAAGTAGTGGACCCAGCACCGATCCTTGTGGTACTCCACTGGTTACACGCCTCCAGTCTTAAAAAAAAAACAACCCTCCACCACCACCCCCTGTCTTCTACCTTTGAACCAATTCATCCAAATGGCTAGTTCATGAGATCTAACCTTGCTAACCAGTCTCCCATGGGATCCTTGTCAAATGTCTTACTGAAGTCCATATAGATCACATCCACCATTCTGCCTTCATCAATCCCCTTTGTTATGTGTTTAAAAACTCAATCAAGTTTGTGAGACATGATTTCCTTCGCACAAAGCCATGTTGACTATCTCTAATCAGCCCTTGCCTTTCCAAATACATGTACATCCTGTCCCTCAGGATTCCCTCCAACAACTCCAAGTGGGCGGCACGGTGGCACAGTGGTTAGCACTGCTGCCTCGCAGCGCCAGAGACTCTGGTTCAATTCCCGACTCAGGCGACTGATTGTGTGGAGTTTGCACGTTCTCCCCGTGTCTGCGTGGGTTTCCTCCAGGTGCTCCGGTTTCCTCCCACAGTCCAAAGATGTGCAGGTTAGGTGAATTGGCCATACTAAAAAATTGCCCGTAGTGTTAGGTAAGGGGTAAATGTAAGGGTATGGGTGGGTTTCGCTTCGGCGGGTCGGTGTGGACTTGTTGGGCCGAAGGGCCTGTTTCCACACTGTAATGTAATCTAATCTAAAAAACTTGCCCACCACCGACGTCAGGATCACTGGTCTACAGTTCCCTGACTTGTGCATACCACCTTTCTTAAATAGTGGCACCACGTTAGCCAACCTCCAGTCTTCTGGCACCTCACCTGTGACTATTGATGATACAAATATCTCAATAAGAGGCCCAGCAATCATTTATTTAGCTTCCCACAGAGTTCTAGGGTACACCTGATCAGGTCCTGTTATAAGAAAAAATCTTTTTGCAGAATTCAAGCTATTTTGAAAATCCAACCTGTGCCATAAATTTTATTGTGACATTTAAATAAATGGAAATGTGGAAGTTCTGGACATAAAATGGCAGAGATGCAGATTCCTGTTAATCTCAAAAACACGAAAGAATTGTGGGTGTCAGAAATCAGAAACAAAAACAGAAATTGCTGGAAAAACTCTACAAGTCTTGCAGAGAGTCTTGCATGTTTTGGAGCCCATGACCCTCCTTCAGAACTGTTTGTAGCTCGGAAAAAACTGTTGTGTGTGCTGAAGATGGGGTGTGGGGAGGGGGAGGAGCAAACAATATGTGGAGATGGAGCCCAGAGAACCAGCACAACAATTGGGCGGAAAAAGGAGTGAGTAAAGGTCAGCCTGGGAGAATCAATAGCTGTTAATGGGAACCATCAGTAGCTGACATGGCTGTTAACACAATCAACCACAATGATGATCCTCAATGATTAGGCACTGCTGCATCTCAGCGCCAAGGACCTGGGTTTGATTCCAGCCTGTGTGTGGAGTGACTGTCTGTGTGGAGTTTGCACATTCTCCTCGTTTCCTCTGGGTGCTCCGGTTTCCTCCCACAGTCCAAAGATGTGCAGATTAGATGAGTTGGCTGTGTTAAATTGCCCATAGTGTTTAGGGATGTGTAGGTTAGGTGCATTAGTCAGGGGTAAATATAGGATGGGGAAAGGGTCTGTGTGGATTATTCTTCAGAGGGTCGGTGTGGACTTGTTGGGCCATAGGGCCTGTTTTTACACTATAGGGATTCTATGACAAGGCCTGGTGTGTGGAGGTTGGGATAAAGACATGGGAGAAGGTGCTCAGGATGTAAAATCTATTGAACTTAGTATTGAAGGCTGCAGGGTCCCCAATTGGAAAATGAAGTGCTGAGCTTTGCTGGAGCATTGCAGCAAGCCTGAGACAGACATGGTAGCCAGGGAACATGGTGGTGTGTTGAGGTGGCAGCTAACAGGAAGCACAGGATCATCATTTCCGAAGAAAGGTCTCCGGATCCAAAACTTTAACTCTGCTTTTACAGATGCTGCCAGACCTGCTGAGTTTTCCAACAATTTCAGTTTTTGTTTCCTCTTAAACTAAATGAACTCCAAGCCCTACTTATGGTCCCACCTGATGGCCAGACTGATCAAATGCTTATTTTTTTGTTCAGTTTAGTTACAGTGGTAGAGAAATATACACAAGACTTCAGATTTTTTTTAAATAAATGAGAGGTTTATTACACTAAAGATATATTTTTTAAAAGTAAAGAAGGGAGGAAGATCTCTATGAACACAGCAAAATTGAGTTTCAGAGCTGAAAACTGTGTTGCTGGAAAAGCGCAGCAGGTCAGGCAGCATCCAAAGAGCAGGAGAATCGACGTTTTGGGCATAAGCCCTTCTTCAGGAATTCTTGATTCCTGAAGAAGGGCTTATGCCTGAAACATCGATTCTCCTGCTTCTTGGATGCTGCCTGACCTGCTGCGCTTTTCCAGCAACACAGTTTTCAGCTCTGATCTCCAGTATCTGCAGTCCTCACTTTCTCCCAAAATTGAGTTTCAACCTGTTTGTCTACATAATCCATTAAAGACTCAAGTGCAATATTACATTTGGTTTGGTCTGTACTCATTGGGGTTTATAAGAATGAGGGATGACCTCATTGAAACATAGAAGATTGTAAGGGGACTTGCCAGGGTAGATGTGGAAAGGATTTTCTTTGTGGGAGAGTCTAGGACTGGATGGTAGCGAATCCATGGACATTTTCCCAATTAAGGTTGGGTTGTGATGGCTGAGAGACACTATTTTTAATTAGTAAAGAATCAATGGTTATGAGGAAAAGTTGCAAAAGTGTAGTTGAGGATTATCAGATCAGCCATGATCTCACTGAATGGCCTACTTCTGTTCTGACCTGTGTGGTCTTATACCACTTAACTGACCTTTCCCAGGTTCTTTCCTATGGATTGTGGAGACACTTTAATGAATCCTTCCAAGTATGTCAATGTTAACTTTTCACAAATCTGAAAGCCTGATTTTCCTCAGTTCTAATAATCTGATTTCTGAACAAGTTCTCTAGGTTTGGAAGATTCTTCTGCAGAACGGACTAGTTTCTTAAGCTATCCTGAATTCCTTCTGGGATAGAAACAAAATTTGTTTACAAGCTCAATCCTGGTATATTCTGAACTGAATTAGTTAAACTTAGTGAATTCTAGTTTTTTTCAAATCAGAAATAAAGTTAATGACCTGAAATATTTGTCCGACCAGTGCTAAACCCAAGAGTGTAAACATATTTTTGTTAACACTGGCTGGATCTGAAGGCCCCTTTTTGTGGCAAATGCTAGTGTTAAGTTGCTTTTCCAGAAAGACACACTGATCTTTTTGCTTCATAGAAGTATCTGCTGTTTTGAAACCCAAAGTTCAAGAACAATATCAATACATATAAATTTTATCATATACTCTATGTAAATAAATAAAGGTCAAGTCTCCACAGTCCTATCAGACATTAGGAGAAAGTGAGGACTGCAGATGCTGGAGATCAGAGCTTAAAAATATGTTGCTGGAAAAGCACAGCAGGTCAGGCAGCTTGCTGGAAAAGCGCAGCAGGGCTGCTGTCTCATTAGAGAGAGACAACTGATGGTTTACCCTGAGGGCCACGATATCTCAGGCAATGGGTGTGATAACGTGAACACAAAAGTCATGCACTGTAAATTAAGGTACTGATTTTATCAGTTGAAATGTACTTTAAATGTAAGAAATGAAGTTCAGTGTGGATACTCCAAATTCCTTTCAAGACAGCACATGGAAACTACGTAGACTAGGTCAGCTCCTTTCTAAAGCTTTCAACTTGATAACAACAAATATTCCGTAGTTAGTATTTTGATTAATAATAGTTATTTATATCTTATGTTGTGAGAATGATCTTGATGGCAAGGCATCCATTTAAGATTTTCTTTGTCTCCTGGAATGTTGATGTAGTGAGCCTTTGGTAAGGATTGAAAGTATGTTTCCTTTGTAATTCACAGACAAGTCGAAGTCCTGGCAGAATTAGATTCTTCCATGCTTGCTTTTGCAGCTGAACCATTCACAGATGACAGGACTGGGCTGGATGCTGAGTCCCCATTTCTTCAATATCAGCCAACAGCTGGGTAATACATTGAATTTAATGTTATAGCATTATTCTTCCCTCTCACTGACCATGCTTATCATGTGAAATATACAAAGAGACAGTGACTTGAGCAGAGTACAATGCTCAATAAATGTTCTAATCCTTTACATTTTTAATTGAGTTGTTTCGTGGGAGCTGAAGAGTCACCAAATGTAAGCCTCACTAAACAGAAAATAATGAGTCAGTGAGTTTAAAATTCCACTAGGAGGTAAATAGTTCAGACAATTTGAATGCCATTAGTTAACTTGTTTATGCACCAATTTTTGTGAAACCGTTTTATCATTTTCAGCACATAAATGGAATGCTTAGAACAGTTGTTTAGCTCCACCTAAAGCAATTCCCATGTTTTCTGGAACTCTCTTTGAGGAATGAATTGTCATGAGGCAAAGACTGTACCAATCATGTGATTATTTTCTTGTCAGTTTTGGAGATGATTGTTGGTATGCTTTGGAAATGCAGGTGTCACTGCTTCTATTCTCAACTTTATCATGCACTTTTCAACTTCGATTTTTCAATAGCTGTAGAGCACAGGATCTTTCTTTGTTGTTTCCTGTCCGCAATCTAGGATCGTTGAGATCACGTGCTATCCCGTTCTGGCTCATATTAACTCACCCAGCAAAGGAGTTGTATTGACTGTTCAGTTCTAAACAAGAAGGAATTCTTACTAGTTGAACTGTGGGGACATCTGTAAATGGGATTTTAATGGTGAAATGAAAATGGTCTTCCAATGATGCTTCACAGCAGCCTGAGAGTTGCAAAACTCAGTACAGGTAGTTCTCCTATAACGCTGTAGTTACGACCCTGTGTTATAGAAAATTGTGCAATAGAAATAATAGGGCCTATAGGGAAAATCAGGGTAGGTGTGAACCACCAAAAATACTAGTAAAAATTGAAACACAAATGAAAGCACAGTCTCAGTAAATTTTGACCTGTTGTATGGTGCAATTCATCAGAATCTTGAACTGATTAATCTTGATTGGCATCTATACCTGTTGGCTGCACTACATTCTAGCCAGTCTTCAGATCCCATCCTTTATCACCCAACCACCCTTTGGTGCCCTTTTAAAAATTCTAGCACCATCATACTATGTGCCATTTCCAAAACAACTCTACATTTCCTGGATACCCCAGAATTGACCAACATCCATAGAGCAGCACCATCTTCAAAAAGATATTGTGCACCCAGACAAGAGTTGTCAGTCCAAAGCTGCTCTGCATAGTTCCTGACATTGGCCCTGAATGTGGCAGATAATGGAAAATTTGTGGCACCACAAGGTGTTGGAGATGCTGCTGATGGGAATGGGGTGATGCAGAGGCAGGACGTCCTTTACTCCCAAGTCATAAGAGGACGCCATTATACTGGAACCACGTCAACCTGGACCAGGGTTACCATATAGGCCAGTGCAGTCTCAACCATCTGAAGGAATGCACAGAACGTAGGAAGAAGATCAATGACCTTTTCCACTCTGCCAGTGAAAATGCCACGATCTCCTTGTTGATACCTCACACCCACTCTATCTCTGTTACTGTACTCACCATTTCCTGCAATATCTTCCCCATTTACTCTTATCTTCAGCAACATCTGACTAACTCTGAACCTCTTCTGCACGGCCTACTGACCCCCTCAGAACATCTCCACACATGCACTGGAAGTTACAGTGTGCCACTTACCTTTCTCTGCCTCACCCATGTGCGCAGTGTTTCCTGACCCTAACCACTCTGAGCACCTGACCGATCATGTCCAAGTCCCTGTACTGGGTTTTTTTTTGCAGTTGGTTACCATTGTCATTAGTCACTGAAACAGATTCACATGAGGTTGCAGATATTCTTGAACATCTAAACACATTTTTTTAATCAAAAAGAGGAAAAAAGCTCTTAATACAAACAACAAAGCCAAGTTTCAAACTACTTAACACTGTCTTTTTACTGTTAAGTCAATTCCAATGAAATTTCATTCTTATCTCAACTCTTTAATTTTTTTAATTAACACATTGCTCCTGGCTTCTTGTCCTCAGGCTGGAGAGACATTTTCATGATGCTTTTCCAAGTGCACTAGCACAAATATTTCACAATATCTTTTCTTCATGAAATAGCGCTCGA
The DNA here is from genome assembly GCF_004010195.1 of Chiloscyllium plagiosum. Lineage (NCBI taxonomy): Eukaryota > Metazoa > Chordata > Chondrichthyes > Orectolobiformes > Hemiscylliidae > Chiloscyllium > Chiloscyllium plagiosum. Next base: position 15,917,013 of record NC_057750.1, read on the forward strand.
GCCGACTGACCACGTGATGCCGATGCGGTGTGCAGTCCTCCGGGCACAGCAGCACCAGGTGTTGGGAATAAGAATCGCGTTATAGTGGACGGGAGTTCACTTTATTTTAGAAAAATGTCGGCAATTTACAAATTGTGTTACAGACGAATCACGTTTAATAAATGCGTGTTATAGGAGAACTACCTGTATCAAGATTATTCATGCAAGCTAGCCTTTGGAGGGCATGCAGAAGACATGAACTAGAATAGATCCAAAGGTGGGGATAATAGTTACTTGGTTAGATTAGGGAGACAATATAAATTGTCGTTGTTCTCCTAGGAGATTTAATATAAGCCTTTAATATCATGAAGGATTTAGAAAAAAGTATATTTTAAAAAAGTTTCCAAAGCTGAAGAGTTAATAACTGGAGGTCACGGATTCACAGCAAAAGAACTAGAATTGACCTAATGAATTGTTTTTTATTTACAAAGACTGGTTAGGATTTGAAACTAATTGCTGAATAGCTTCAAAGTAGCCTTCAAAAAGGTAATGAATAAATAATTGAAGGAGAAAATGTCAGGGATAAGAAGAAAGTATCAGGGTTTGTGACTAAATGGATTATTCTTGAAAAGAACTGGTAGAGCCTCTGGTTCTATCAGCCAAGAAAACACTCATACACTCTATGCTTTATGACAATATTTCAGTCAGTTTTATATTTTGGAAAGTTAATTTAGTTATTGTTCACAAATGACAGTGTTATCATGAACTACTTTTCAGATTGCATCATTTAAATCTTTTCTGTTAGGATCTTGTTGAAGGAAAAATATGTTCTAGGTATCACATAATTACAAAATTAGTCACTCAAAATGTTTTAAGTGCACAGAACATAAACTACAATGGAATGTAAACCTAGAAATTACAATTTCTTATCAAGCTTGGAAATTCCTTCACCCACAATTTGAATTAAAGAATGAGACTCTTTAACTAAATGTCATTTTCAGGTTTAATGAATGAGACAATCACAGTCTAAAGGCATTGAAAATATCAACTTATCACTGATGATGCCAACCCATAACTTAATTTGTTGCTCATTTGTAGGCTTTAGATCCAATTCTACAGATCTTCATAACACATTCTCTGTATGTATGAGACTGTATTAAGTGTTTTTTTTATTCCAGTTTTAAAAAATGAATGGCAATGTTCCAAGGTAAGTGGGTTGCAAAGATATCGAGGCTATCCGTAATGGAGAGTAATGGTATCATATAAATGAAATTTGACTAAAATGAAAAACCATGTAGAATGGAAATGTGAAATAAAAACAGGAAATATAGCTGATAATTTAGCATTTATAAAGGGTACAGATAGATTTTGTTTTGGATGTGTAATCTTTCACAAAATTAGTTGAAGGGTGCATTATTCCCAAAACATTTGTAATTCCTCCTTTCTCAGCAGGTCAGTTAGCACCTGTCAGTGCTGTTTTTTTAAACTTCCATTCCAAGTAGGGTTGGGCGTAAAGTAAGTGAGATACCTGATAACCAACCTGCATGCCCTGGCACAAGAATTTGCTGGATATGTTTTTCAGAGGACAAAACATGAGTCTGAGCTGGAGTATTCTTCAATTATTGCTCCAGAGATCATTTTTGACTCCAGAAGCGCTATGCTAGCAGGCTGTATTCTATTCATCTCTCATGCTTCAACATTCTGTTTCAATATTGCTGACACTCAAAATCTGGTGAGAAGTTTATTGACCATATCTTTTTTCTAATGCCTGAATTTGATCAAGATAGATGAGAGAAAGAGGATTTATTTAGAATTGTAGAATTCTGCTGTACCGGAGACTGCCATTCAGTGTTTCTACAGTGGCTCTTTGAAAGAGCAGACCAATTTAGTCTATTTGTTTTGCCCAAAATCTTGAAAGTTAGACCTAAGTGAGCACATATCTCATTGTCTTTTGAAATTCCCTCAGGAAAATTGCTTCTACAATATTTTCAAATAATGCATTTCAGATCTTAACACTGTCTGTATATAGAGTCCTATTGCACTGAAACAGGCCCTTTGGCTCAAACTGGACCATGCCGACCAAAATGTTCATCCATGCTAACCCCACTTCCCTGCACTTAGCCCATTATCCTTCTAAACTTTTCCTATCCATGTATTTGTCCAAATGCCTTTTAAATGTTATTAATGTACTTGCTTCAACCACTTCCGCTGGCCGCTCATTACATTTGCGTATCACCCTCTGCATAAAAAAGTTGCCCCTTAGGTTCCTTTTTATTCTTTGCCCTCTGACTTTAAACTGGTGCTCTCCAATCCTTGATTCCCCAACTGTTGGAAAAAGACTGAATACATTCACCTAACCATGCCTCTCATGATCTTATACACTTCTGTTAGACCTCTCCCCCCTCAATCTCTTATGCTCGAAAGAAAAACGTCCTTGCTTGTCCAATCTCTCCCTACAACTCAGACCCTTGCGTCCTGGCAACATCCTTATAAATTTCTTCTGCATTCTTTCCAGTTTAATAACATCCACTCAATAGCAAGGTTACCAAAACTGAACACAGTTATCAATTTTTGAGAAGATTTGTAGCTCAGGTTGAGGTTCAAGTTGTAAGTTTGTTCGCTGAGTTGGTAGGTTTGTTCTCAGATGTTTTGTCAACATGCGAGGTAACATCATCAGTGATCTCCGTTGAAGCGCCGGTGTTCTGTCCCGCTTTCTATTTATGTGTCTTGGTCTGTTATGGTGGGTGATATCATTTCTGGTTCTTTTTCTCGGGTTGGTAAATGGGGTCCAAATTGATGTGTTTATTGGTGGAGTTCCGGTTTGAATACCAGGCCTCTGTGCGTGTCCCTGTTCATCCTGTTCTTGGATGAATGGGTTATCCCAGTCAAAGTGGTGTCCCTCTTTGTCTATGTGTAAGGATATTAGTGATAACTGGTCATGTCTTTTGGTGGCTGGTTGCTGCTCATGTGTCCTGGTGGCTAGTTTTCTGCCTGTGTATTTGTCCGATGTAGTGTTTATTGTGGGTACCCGATAAACACAGCCCGCCAATTCTTAAACAACAAATCCAAACAAGAAGACACAACATGCCCAGATACTCTAGCCACATTACCATACATCAAAGAACACCTCAGATGACTATCAGACTACTCCATTCTCTTGGCATCATGGTAGCCCACAAACCTACCAACCCACTGAAACAACCAGCTACTGACGAACCTAAAGGACCCTGTACCAACAAGCAGCAAATTGAATGTCATATGCAAAATACCCTGCAAGGACTGCAACTATCACTACATTGGACAGACAGGCAGAAAATGAGCCACCGGGATACACAAGCGCTAACTAGCCACCAAAAGACGTGACCAGCTATCATTAGTATCGTCACACACAGCCAAAGAAGGACACAACTTCCACTGGGACATCACATCCATCCTGGAATTCCTAGAGGCCTGGCATTCAAACCAGACCTCCATCAATAAATAAATCGATTTGGATCCCATTTACCAACCTCTCAGAAAAAGAACCGGAAATGATATCGTCCACTGTAACAGACTGTGGAAGAAAATCCGCTTCCCTGTCCACCCACAGCATAGCCATGAAGAACATAAGGAACCATGTCTGCCTAAGCCACAACAGAAACTACCCAGAGTGCCTGAGCATTGACCACATTGGCTAACTAAGACACTTGGCAGCAAACAGGAGATGACTCGAGCCACTTCCAGACTGGGGAATAAACTTCCCGAGATAGCCTGACAATAGACTTCCTAACACTGCTGCAACTGCTGCCGAAGCCTTAAGGGCAGCCTCGCTCCTCTCACATACTGGAACTCCATAAAGGATGCTCAGACTGAAAGGCACAAAGGTACCTTGCTACAATGGAAACCCATTAAAACATTAGCAGCTAATCTCAGAGGGTTGAAATCTCCTAACTCAATCACAGACTGATTGCTGCTATCAGACGGCTGATTGCCCTCCCATTGATTATGTTTTACTCTTGATTGTGCTGTAATTCAAACTATATTACTACACCCCTATAAAACTACCTATGGCCTCTGCTTGAGGAATAGAACCCTTGATCTACATGTACTGACTGTTGGTTCTGTGTCAGCCTGGTCAATTTCTCTTCCAGGAGAAAGTGAGGACTGCAGATGCTGGAGATCAGAGCCGAACATGTATTGCTGGAAAAGCGCAGCAGGTCAGGCAGCATCCAGGGAACAGGAGAATCGACGTTTCGGGCATAAGCCCTTCTTCATAAGCCCTTCCTGAAGAAGGGCTTATGCCCGAAACATCGATTCTCCTGTTCCCTGGATGCTGCCTGACCTGCTGCGCTTTTCCAGCAACACATTTTCGGCTCAATTTCTCTTCCAGCCATATCGCTTGTAATAAACAGCTTGTCAATTTCACCTGGTTCACGCTTGTGTGGTCTCTGTTCAATTGAGTAATTTCTCAGACACAGATCAAGACGCACACACAAAGCTGGACAAAACACCATTGCTTCAATAGGGGCTCACTGATGATGTTATCTAGCATGGTGATGAAATGTCTGAAAACAAACCTACCAGCTCAGCGAGCAAAATTACAGCATGAACAATATTCCAAGTGCAGTCCTGTACAACTGCAACAAACCTTCCCAATTTCTATACTTAATGCCCTGACTGATGAAGACCAGTGTGCCAAAAGCCTCCTTCATTGCCTTGTCTATCTGTGACTCGACTTGTAGAGAATTGTGCACCTGAACCCCAAGGTCCATCTGTTCCACAGCACTCCTTGAGACCCGACCATTCACCATGAAACTTGATTTGACTTTCCAAAATGCAAGATCTCACACTTCTTTATATTAAACTCCATTTTCCATTTCTTGGTCTACTTCCCCAGCTGATCAAGCACCTGTTGCAATTTCTGATAACCTTCCTCACTGTCCATGATACCTCCTGTTTTCACGTCATAACAAATTTACTAATCATGCCTTGTAAGTTCTCATTCAAATCATGTATATCAAAAAGCTATGGGGCCCAGCACTGACCTCTGAGACACACTACTAGTCGCAGGCCTCCAATCTGACAAGCATCCTTCCACTATTACCCTTTGCTTCCTACAATCAAGCCAATTGTGTATCCAGTTTTCCATTGTTCCCACTGGATTCTATGTGATCTAACCTTGCAGAGCAGCTTACCATGTGGAACCTTAACAAAGGCCTTACTGAAATCCAGACAGACCCTGTCTACTGCCCATGCCCTTGTCAAACTTCCTGGTCATTTCATCAAAGAGCACTAACAAATTTGAGGTTTGTTGAAAATTAACACATTATTGAAGAAGTCTTGCACTCATCAGGACAATTCATAAGAATACTAATATAAGGGGAAACTAATATTTATACACCAACAGGAGAGTGCTGATTCATTTGCAGCTGGACTCTGCTGCAAATGAATCAGCTTTGACAAAATGTCTTTTTGTTAGCAATATTCGAAACTCTTCATTTCGCCTTCATCTTGCTAATTATTTAATTCCGTGATCAATGGCTAGCAACTCATTTGATAGGAAGAAGATATTTCTCCCACTTACTTCAAAACTTTGCACATAATTAAACATGTCAGTTAAATTTACCCATAATTTTCTCTATTATAAGCAGAATAATCTCATCCTCTCACATTTCTCTACATAATTGTAGTCCATTGTCCGTGGGCATGACATCCTTTCCTAAGTGTGATGCAACACTCCTGCTGGTGTCGAACCAATGATTTGCAAAGGAATGCCATGACTTCCTTCATTTTGTATTAGATCTACCATTTTATAAAAGCAAGTACCCAAGCACTTTTCCCCTATATCAAATTGTTTCCCCACTTTGTGTGCCCACATTAGCACTGGCAACCATACCCCTCTGTCCTGTTCTTCCCAAAATGCACTATAACACAATTCTCTGCACTACATTGCATCAACTATGCATCTGCCCATTTTGTCACCCTGTCTACATCCTCTTATAATTTTTGTGATCCACACATTGTGCTCTCTTCACCCAAGTCTGGATAATTTATTTGTACCAAAAGAAGAGTGGTTCCAATATCAGTCCCTGGAAGTTCCCACTACATTATTCTTGCTCTTCAGAAAAGTGTTTCTGAACTCGGCTTTTGTTGTAGGGACATCCCAGGGGTTCAATATTGTACGATCACCTCAGTAAAGTTTGAAGTCTGAATATCACTCTCGAGCATTCCATCTAATTATTGTTTGAACATTTTGCATAGATTATGCTATACATCCGCAAATGTTAACTCCTTGGTCCAGATTAGTGATCACACTTTTCTATCAATGTTTATAATCCTTCTTTCTGTCAGTCATCACAATGTAGTTTATGTTTTGGCTTCTAAGTGACTCTCTATGGATCAAGTTTCTAAAGTCTCTCCCAACTCCATTGCTGTCTCATATATGAAAAGAAAACTTACACTCATCAACTGATCTTCCAGTGACACCACTAAAATTTATAAGATATTGTACATTTATTTTCAGTTATACTGCAGCACACACTGACATAGAGCTGGAGAAAGATGAAGAACAGGACAGCAGTTTGGTGCAAATTCTTAATTTCTCCCCTACTCTGGAACCAGGACCAGAGTCTGGGGCTATGCAGTACTTGATATCGCCAGAAGTAGATCAGAATGAAATGCATGCCCTTCTGGAAGAAGTAGACAGACTACATGGTGGAAGCAAAGAGGAACAAGAACAAGGATTTAAAGTCCTTTTAGACAATAAAAATAAGGTAAAACAGTGTAAACTTTTGTTACACAATTAACAACTGAAGCAGCTTTTTTTTGGCAATGATGTGGAGCAATGGGAAGAAACGTTGTACTGAAACAATTTCTTTAGACTTCACAACTTTAGCCCCAATTGTAATTCAGTGACACTCGAACATATTGTTTAGTTACTAAATAAGTAATCTGAAGCCTATGCTAATATTTTGAAGACACAAGCTCAAATCTGATTGTGGCTGTTTGGGAATACAAGCCTGGCATCTGGAATGAATTATGAAACAGCTGGTCTATTTTAAAAACCCATAACTAATATTCTTGAAGGAAGGAAAACTGCTGTTCTTACCCAGTTTGACCCCCTCAAATTTCCAAGTGAGCCATTTAGTTGTATTCAACAAAGCAACTTGCCATTGTCCACTCGAGAAATTAGGGATGGGCTGGCAATATCCACATCCTAAGATTAAAATAATTAAATGTTAATGGAAATTATACTTAATAACCGTTAATAGAAATTGAGAGTGCTACTACTGGCAAGCTCCCTTCCAAACCATAGGCATCCAGTAATTAAAGAAGGCATCTCACCACGATCACCTTCTCAAGGGCAATTAGGGATGGACAATAAATGGACCTAACCAAATTACCTATTGCTCTTGCATTATTTAAAAGCATTTTTAAAATTAACCTAAAATTTATAGATGGATAAATGTGGAATGCTGAACAGCATTGGAATAGTCAAGTACAGAGGTGACAGGGGTGTGGATGAAGAAATAGCAGCAGGTGGACTGAACCAAGATAAGACCAGAAGAAATAGAAACAGAAGTAGGCCATTCAACCCTTTGAGCCTGCTCTGCCATTTGACAGAATCATGCCTGATCCAACATTCCTCACAACTACTTTCCTGACCTTTCCCCAGAAACCCTTGATTCCCATACCCATGAAAAATCTATCTATCTCAGCCTTAAATATATACAAGGACTCTGCTACTACAATTGCCTGTGGAAAGGAGTTCCAAAGACTCTCAACCCTGTTAGAAGAAATTCCTCTTCATCTCAGCCTTAGATTGATGCCCCTTTACTCTGAGACTATGCCCTCTGCTCCTAGGTTCTCCCGAAAATATCCTCCCAGTATTTAACCTGTCAAGCCTCTGAAGAATCTTACATGTTTCAATTAGATCACTTCTCATTCTTCTAAATTTCAATGAGTCTCAGTGTGTTCCACCGTTGCTCATTAGGCAAACCCTCCATATTGAGAATCATCTAAGTGAACCTCTGAACTTGCTCAATTTAATAATATGTTATAGGGGTGGGAATAGGTGGCCTCTGATGGTATGGATATGTGGCCAGAACATCACCCTGGGACCAAATATGATATGAAATATGCAAACAATTAGGTTTAGCCTAAGCCAGCTACAAGAGAGAGAAATGAAGTTACTGGTGATGGACCAAAGTCTGAAAAGTGGCCAAAGTCTATTGACTGGATTTTTGCAGAGTTAGGAAACTCCACAGACTTCTAAAAAATGTAGGCAAGACCTATTTCCAGAGGTCGATAGTGTTTTCTGAGAACCTCACTCTAAGAAAACAGTCTATAGCTATCAGTAAGAGTTAAAATGAAACTCTATGCTGGACTGCTTTGACTGACAGATATAGTTTAGAAAAGTCATTTTGTTTTGCAGATTCAGTAGTGATTTTCTTTAATGCTACCCCAAGAACTACCATTATGTTATTATGAATGGCTGGCTGAGTTCCAAAATATACAATTTCTCTGGTGGGGTGTTTCCAGTTTGACAACATAAAGAAGCTGTTAAATGATCAGCTGTTTTTGAAGTGAGGTTTTGCTTGAAATTTATATTTATAAGGGATTAACTGCTTGAAATTTAAAGACTTTGAATGGATTTAATCTGAGAGATTTTCAGTATTAATGTGTAAAACTGACAAGTGCATTTAATCATTCAAAGTTGTAAAAATATTTCCACATGATTCTTAAGGTCTTCGCATGGTAGATACTGGAAAGTAGCTATGGAGATGACAGAGAAGGTGTGAAAGGCCTTCGAGAACTGATGGGAGGCATGAATTGACATGGAGGGTATGAGGTGTGGTTGGGGCCATCAGGTTAGGAGATACTATTGGGTTTTGTGATGGGGTGTGAGTGTTACATGACCGAACACCTAAAACACTTTGGATGAAGTCCCAGGGAATCAAGTGGGCCTTCAAGACGATGGCAGAGTAGGACTCCTGAGCCGTGCCTTGTCTACTCCGATCACTTTTTTTTCTTGTCCTTTCCTTTACTTACCTCTTGTCCTGAGCTTGGATGGGGTCAGCGGTAGTGAGGGATCCCAATGTGAACTTGAGTGAGCTCAGTGTGGACCTTAGGGTGGCTGTGAGTGAGTCCCTTCTTATTTCCCTGGAATGGACAATGGGACCTGGCATTGGAATCGGCAGAGATGATATTGTCAAGTTAGGCCCAGTGGCGAAAGATGGTGTCTGAGGATCAGCGACTTCATCTTTGGTTCGGTCTTTTCTTTTTATTCTCTCATGGGATATGGGTGTCACTGGCGAGGCCAGCATTTATTGCCCATCCCTAAGGGAGAAATTAAGAGTCAACCACATTGCTGTGGGTCTGGAGTCACATGTGGACCAGATCAGGTAATGGTGACAGATTTCCTTCCCTAAAGGACATTAGTGAACCAGATTGCTTTTTCCTGACGATTGACAATGGTTTCACGGTCATCATTAGACTCTTAATTCCAGATTTGTATTGAATTTAAATTCCACCATTTGCCATGTCAGAATTTGAACACAGGACCCCAGAACATTAGCTGGGTTTCTGCATTAATAGTCAGATAATAATACCACGAGGCTATTGCCTTTCCTCTGATGCTGGTGGCAGCAAAACAGAGGTCAAAGTGCATCATGGCCACATTCAGGTGAGCCCAGCAGTGAGAGATGTTGACTCTGACACTGGTGGGTGCAACACAAGTTGTGGCAGGTGGTGGTGAAAGAGAATCAGCCGAAAGATGGCACCTGAAGAGTGGCGACTTCGATGTTGGTTGGGTCCGGTGTAGACAGCAGTGAGATGTTGGAGAAGGGATGGTGACGTGGGTGTCATTGATAATGAGCTAGCTCAGGACTGATGGACTTTGGACTATACCTTTCTTCTTTTTTCTTATTTTTAAACTATTCAAAATGGCGCCAGATTGTGGCAATTGTGGAAATTTTCACTGTATTTTACAGTTTTTCTTGCTGTGAAAATATACGTGATGATAAAATCATTCATTCCTTCATTCCAACCCACCCCACCCCCGTGACACTTGCTGACCCATAGTCACTACACTCTGCTTCTTGGCTCAGTGGGTACAACCACATTTCTTTATTTCATGACTGGTATCACCACCATCAATTTAAGAGTTTTTTTATTCTTAATTCAGAAATTTTAAAAGTCAGGTTATGTTTTAGAAGTCTCTTTTTTTACATTGCAAAGTTTTTTTTTTGAAAAGCCGAACAGTTTCTTTTTAAAATAAGCAATTGTGATTTTGTTCTGGAGAGTCCGGTTAGCTCTGGAGAACATCTATTTTTTCCTTCACGGCATTTATTGAAGGGGAATAATTTTTATTCATTTAATCAGTTAAGTGGTTGATTTTATTTGTTTTATATGTTCGATATATATATTTTTAACTTTTTTCCATTTTAACATTTTCGGTAGGTTATAAAGGATAGTTTGTTTTATGTATGAGGTGTGATTGAAACCTTTTTTAGGCTTAATGTTATTAAGGCCATAAGATATAGATGCGATGGCTAGTAGATTTAGAAACGTTATTATACAGCAGGATCAGTCAGATACATGGGTAACTGTCAGGAAAGGGAGAAAGGTAGTTCAGAAGTCTCTGGTGACTATTCCTCTATCAAATAAATATTCAGTTTTTGAAACTGTTGAAGGGGGTAGTATCTCTGAGGAAAATAGAAGGGCCAATCAGTTATTGGACACTTGGACTGATTCTTATGTTCAGCAGCGTTTGACAAGATTTAATAAAATTACTGTTATGGGGACTGTCCTGTCAGGAGCATAGGCAGGAGATTCTGTGGCAGTGAGTGTAAATTTAGGATGGTTTGTTGCTTTCCTGGTGCTAGGATTAAGGAGGTCTCTAAATGTTTCAAGCATATTGTTAAATGTGAGATTAAGAAGCCAGAAATTATTGTACACATTGGTAGGAATGACATTATTAGGGAAAAGATTAAAGCAGTACAGAGTTAATTTAAGAGGTTAGGTAGAGATTAAAAAATAAAATCTTAGAAATAGCCATTTCTGGTTTACTCCCAATGCTAAATTCAAACGAGGGAAAGAACAAAAGGTTAAAGGAGATAAATCAATGCTTGAACAGCTGGTGTATTGTTCAGGAATTCAGGTTTTTGGACAATTGGAATGTCTTATGGGATAGAAAAAAGTTTGGTTCAAAGGATGGGTCGAACCACAGCTGGAAAGGGATCAATATTTTAGCAGGGAGATTTGCTCATTCTATTAAGGAAGATGTTATACTGATTGAGAAGGTGAATGGAGGAATTCTAAGTAGCAGCGTAAGTGGAAGGATTGATGGGGAAGGTTCTGAATTTGAGGAGATCATTTAGATTAGAAAAGAAAGACAAGCTAGTCAAAGCGTGTAGTAACTCTGAAGAACTGAATTGCGGTTATTTCAATGCAAGGGGACTTACAGGTAAGGCTGATGAACTCAGAGCTTGCTTAAGATCATGATATTGGGACGTCATAGCTCTTACAGAAACTTAACTGAGAAATCGACAAGACTGGCAGCTCAGTAATCTGGGTTTTAAATGCTATAGGGTGATAGAAAAGGAGGCAAGAAAAGGGGGCGGTGTAGTGAGCGATGGCATTTTGATTAAGGATTACATTACTGCTGTAACTGTGGAAGATATTTCTGAAACATCTTTCAATGAAAATATGTGGGTAGCAATGAGAAATAAGAAAGGGAAGATCACTTTAGGACTGTACTGTAGGACCCCAATAGAGAAGTTGAGAAACAAAAATGTAGGGAGATCTCAAATATATGTAAGCATAATAAGGTTGTAATAATGGGGGATTTTAATTTTCCAAACATTGACTGTGACTACCATAGTATTAAAGGTTTGGATGGTGAAGAATTTGCCAAATGTGTTCAAGTAAATTTTCTTTATCAATATGTGGATGCTCTTACGAGAGAAGGAGCAAAACTCGACCTTCTTTGGGTAATAAGGCAAGGCAGGGGGGAATACTTTGAGTGCAGTGATCAAAATTCTATTACTTTCAAAATGGTTATGAAAAAGAATAAGCCTTCCATAAAAGTTAAAGTTTTCAATTGGAGTAGGGCAAGTTTTATTGGTATGAGACAGGAACTTTCAAAAGTTGTTGGGAGTAGACTGTTCTCAGGTAAAGGGATGTGGGAAGTGTTCAAGAGCGTGATGATGAGCTCAGAAGCATTTTGTTCCTATTAGAGTGAAGGGTAAGGCTGGTAAGATTTAGGAACAATGGATGAATGAAGATTCTAGAGGTTCTAGTCAAGAATAAAAAAGAATCGTATTTTAGATGTAGACAACTTGGTTCAATTGAATCTCTTAATCAATATAAAAAGTGTAGGGGCATTCTTAAGAGAGGAATCAGGACGGCAAAGAGGGGATATGAGATATCATTGACAGATAAGGTGAAGGATAATCCAAAGACATTCTACAAATATATTAAGAGCAAGAGGGTAACGAGAGAGAGGATAAGGCCTCTTAAAGATCAAGGAGGTCATCTTTGTGTTGAATCCCAGGACTTGGCAGAGATACTAAATGAATATTTTGCATCAGTTTTTACTGTGGAGAAAGAAATTAAGTCTAGAGAATGCAGAGAAATAAACTTTGATGTTTTAAAAATAGTTACAGAAAAGAAGGTTGGGGAGGTCTTAGAGAATATAAATGTGGATAAATCTCCAGGACCTGATCTAATGTATCACAGAACATTGTGGGAAGTAGCAATTTGTCCTGAGGCTGAGATGATTTATTTTACAACAGCCACAAGCATCATCATTTTTGTGCTAAGCATGACTCCAACAAGTGAAGCGTTTTATCTTGATTCCCATTGACTTAGTTTTGCTGGGGCTCCTTGATGATACTGTTAGTCAAAGCTGCCTTGGTGTCAAGGATTGTCATTTGCACCTCACCACAAGTTCAGTTCTCTCTTCCATGTTTGGACCAAACCTGTATTAAGATCAGAAGCCAAACAATGGTGAACAGGTTATTATTGTGTAAGTGTTACTTGATAGCACTATTGAGACTAGATTAATGGAATGGTACTTGGCTGGTTTGGATTTGTCTTGCTTTTTGTGGATAGAATGTGCCTGACAACTTGACACATGTTGGGTAGAAGCCAGTGTTTAAGTTGAACTTAAGCAGCTTGACTAAGTGTACAGGTCATTCTTTTATAAAGTGATGGTTGCGTTCTTGTGCAACCCCGTGTTATAGAAAAAGCATGCTTTAGAAACAGCGCTTATAGTGCTGGTGATGTAATCACGTTCCAGCCAACACTTGTATTAAAAGTTCACACTTCAGAAACCGTGTCCCCAATTCGTCAATCACGTTACAGCGAAGTCGCGTAAATGAAATACGCGTTATGGCAGAACGATCTGTAATACCAATTTTAGAGTGCAAGTCCTCAGTACTATTGTCAGGCCTTAGCCTTTGCTGTATCCAGAGACTTCAGCTGTTCCTGATATTGTGGATTGAATGCAATTGGCTTAAGACTGATAATAGTGGTACCAGGGAACTCAGGAGGTTGTATTGAATTATCCACTTAATGCTTTTGGCTGAAGTTAGTTACAAATGCTTCAACCATGTCTTCGTCATTTTCAGAATCCTGAAATGTTTTCTGTGGTCACGAATTCTATATTCTCACTTTAACTGTTCAGGGTTGTGGGTGGAGGTGGGGGGAATGTGGCAAGATATGTCTAAAAATCATAAAGGTGGTAACACAAACTGAGAAGATTGACAGCTTTTTTCAGCTAGATTGCATTAACATGAATAAAATCTTTTTAAAAATTGTCAAGAGAAGTAAGAACTGTTTTTGTATTGTAGGAATAAAAGAATAGCCAGTATGTTGCATGTTATTTGTTCAATTTATTAATTTTATATAAACATTGTCATGCTATGAATAAACTGCTTGAGTGGTGTTGATATTGTCTCTGGATTGAGAAACACGTTTTTAGGCCAGCAACCATTATTGTTTCTAAATTATTCTCAATGTTTTACTAGCTATTTTTTAATCATGAGGTTCATTAGGCTAAAATATTGCCCTGATTCTCCATATTTCAAGTCAATTGTTTTAAAGATTGTCGTCATTGGTTTCAAATTTTATATCTGCCATGGTGGGATTCAAACTTGTGTCCTCAGAACATTACCCTGGGGATCCAGATTAATTGTCCAGTGACATTACCACTATATAATCACCTTGCATAATATCAAACTATAAGTGACAAATGCATCTCAGTAATAGTGTGAAATGACTATTGGATCTTGGTACAGCACTAGTGTTTTGTTTCGGAATGATACAATGGGGCTGAACTTCAGGTTATTAGAATTAAAAATAAGAAAATGCTAGAAATGAAAACAGATTATCATATCTGAAAGAAGGGGATAGGGTAATAATTTAAGTGGGGCCCATTCATCCAATGATGCCAAATGCTAGCCTGTTTTATTTTCAGATACTGTCTGCCATCCTGTGCACATCGAGCATTTTCTGTTCTTGTTTCAGATTTGTAGCAATCGCAATTGTTTTACTGCATTTAGGCATGTTTAGCAAGTCAAGTAGGATGCCGGATAACTCATACCCAACAGAGACTGAAGGGTTCACAATCCACTTGTATTCTGTTTTAGTTCAGTATGGGTCAGCTTCTGCATTGTCAGCCTATAGAGATACTAAATTATCAGTGTACAGTACATGATATAGAGGTGTCTTTCACATGAAAGGTCAACAGTGACAACTTAATTGCTGCACACTTATTGAGAGAGAATTTACCATCATACACATTTAGATGTTCACAGGACATAAAGAGACATTCAGTCCATTATATTTACCCCAGTCAACAAGATCTGGCTATACTAGTCCTATTTACTAGCTCTTAGCCCACAGCCTGGAGGTTGTGGCATCACAAGCAAGTATCCAAATACTATTAAAGTATTGCAAGAGTTTCTGATACAACTGTCAAGGCAGTGAGTTGTAGACTGACCACCTAGATGCAATTCCATGCCTTGTTACTCCTCTCCAAGTGCAGTATCTTTATTTTGTTCACTAATGGGAATTTGACATTGCTGACTAGGCTAGCATTTACTGCCCATCCATAGTTGCCCTTAAAACGGTGGTGGTCAGCTTCCTTCATGAATCACTGCAGTTTATTTGCTGTCAGTAAACCCACGGTGCTGTTAGGGAGGGGGTTCTAGGATTTGACCCCCGTAACACTGAAGGGATGGCACGGTGGCACAATGATTAGCACTGCTGCCTTACAGCACCCGGGTTCAATTCCCGCCTCAGGCAACTTCTGTGTGGAGTTTGCACATTCTCTCTGTGTCTGCGTGGGTTTTCTCCGGGTGCTCCGGTTTCCTCCTACAGTCCAAAAATGTGCAGATTAGGTGAATTGACCATGCTGAATTGCCCGTAGTGTTAGGTGAAGGGGTAAACGTAGGGGAATGGGTCTGGGTGGGTTGCTCTTTGGAGGGTCGGTGTGGACTTGTTGGGCCGAAGGGCCTGTTTCCACACTGTATGTAATCTAATCTAATACTGAAGGAACAATGATATATTGCCAAATCAGGATGGCATGCAGCTTGGAAGAGGAGCTTTCAATTGGTGGTGTACCCCTGTATCTGCTGGTAGTGGTAGTAGGTTTTGTATGCGCTATCAAAGAAGATTGCCTTGGAGAATATCTCAGTGCATCTTAGAGATGGTACATACTGCTGCTGCTGAGCATCAGTGGTGGATGGAGGGAATGAATGTTTGTGGATATTGTGTAAATCAAGCAGCTTCTTTGTCCTGAATAGTGTCAAGCTTCTTGAGTTTTGTTGGAGTCGCACTCATTTAGGCAACTGGGGAGTATTCTATCATACTCCTGACTTGTACCTTGTAAATGGACAGACTTTGTGGAGTCAGGAGGTAAGTTATTTACTGCAGGATTCTAGCATTTAACCTGCTGTTTTAACCACAGTATTTATATGGCTAGTATAGTTCAGTTTTTGCTCAATGGTAATCCCCAGGATTAAGATAGTGATGGCAATGCCATTGAATGTCAAGGAGAAAGTGAGGTCTGCAGATGCTGGAGATCAAAGTTGAAACTTTATTGCTGGAACAGCACAGCAGGTCAGGCAGCATCTAGGGAACAGGAGATTCGACGTTTCGGGCACAGGCCCTTCTTCAGGAATGTCAAGAATTGATGTTTTCTGGATTGAGTTCCATTTGCCACTCTCAGCTCTGCTGAACCGACCAGTTTGTTAGTATCCTCCTGTAATCTGTGGCTATTCTCAACATTGTTTGCTACCTAGGAGAAAGTGAGGATTACAGATGCTGGAGATCAGAGTCAAAACGTGTGGTGCTGGAAACAAAACGCCGACTCTCCTGCTTCTCGGATGTTGCCGGACCAGTTGTGTTTTTTCAGCACCATGCTGTTTGCCACTGACTCGACTTTTGGATCATCTGGAAACTTCTTGATTATATCCTGTACATTTAAATCCAGATCATTAATGTACCCAACAAACAGCAAGGGACCCATCACCGAACTCTACAGAACCCCACAAACAGATTCCAGTCACAAAATATCCCTCTACCATCACCCTCGGCCTTTTAGCCAATTTTGGATTCAGTGTGCCACTTTGCCTTGGATCCCATAGGCTCTTAATTTCTTGACCACTCTGTCATGAGGGACCTACCAAATATCTTACTGAATTCCACGTAGAACACGCCAAATGCTTCAGCAACACTCCTGGTTACCACCTCAAAATATTTAATCATATTTGTCAAACACAACCTTCTTTTGACAAATCCATGCTGACTGTGCCTGATCAATCTATGCCTTTCCAAGTGCAGATGTAATCTGTCCCTCATTTCTTTCTAATAACATCCCACCACTGAGGTCAGGCTGTCTGGCCTGTAATTTCCTGGTCTGTCCCTTTCTTTTTTTAAATAATAGGACAATGTTACCAGCCCCCCCAGTTCTTTGGCACCTCACCTATGGCTAGAAATGATTTGAAAATTACTTTTGGGCCCCTTGATATTTCATTCTCCAACAAATTGGGATGCATCTCATCCAGGCTTCTGGATTTATCCAATTTTGCTAAACCTCTAATACCTCTTGTCTGTATAATTTCTTCTAACATTTCACAGTCCTCCACCCTGATGTCTATACCTGCATTGTCCTTTTAGTCCTTGAATACCTCCCACTGCTCTGACATTCTTGTAGCTGCTCCTAGTCCTCCTTAGGAACTTGTATCATAACTTAATAAAATTGGCCTTTCTCTAATTTAGAACTTCTTTTCATAATCTTCAACCTACTTGGGTCCATATCCAAGTATTGGGTCCAGAACTGTCCCCTCCATTACTGGTTAATAAGGTTCTCCTGGATGCAGTGTAAGAATATTGCTCCCTCCCTACTTTGCATACTAAAACAATCCCAGTTAATATTTGAATAGTTAATATCTCTGACTATTCGTGCTTTGATTAATACTATAGTGCTACTATTATGACGCTATTCTGAAATGAGATAACACATCTGATCCTCTACCTCTTCCTGATTGTTTGGGGCCTGTTGTACATCCCCAACAATTTGTTTCCCCTTTTGTGCTTTTCTTCTTCTAACGATGTGCCCTTATTTGAAGATCTTCCAAGATATTATCCCTCCTCGCTGCTATAATTGATTCCTTGATCAATGTTGCGACAAGACCCTTTCTGTTCTATGCTCCTCTTGATGTTGTCTGAATACCCTATGACCAGGATTATTGAGCTTCCAATCCTACCCATCTTTCAGCTTAGTCTTAGGCATAGTTGGAGTGAGAGGGATCAAAGGGTATGGGGTGAAAGTGGGAACAAGGTATGGAGTTGGATGTTCAGTCATGACAATATTGAATGGTGGATGAGGCTCAAATGGCCCACTCCGTTACTATTTTCTATGTTGCTTTGTTACTCTTATCAACACTTCTATTACCCTGTCAAAAAACTCCAGGAAGTTAGTACAATGTAATTTCCCATTTTGAAATCTGTGCTGACTGTTCCTAATGAACTCACCTTTTTCCAGGTTATTACTAATTCTGTTCTGAATAATTTTGTCCAGCTGTTTACCCATCACAAAAGTTAAATTTACTGGTTTGTGATTTCTGGAATTATCTTTCTTGAGTGAGACTGTAATGTTTGCAATTCTCCTGTCTTCTGGCACCTCCCCCACGTCCAGGGAAGAGTGAAGAATTATGGGTAATGTGTGTGCAATTTCTACTCTTTTTTTTCTAAATCCTCCCACATATCTCATCTGGTCCTAGTACCTTGTCAACTTAGATGCCAACAAACTATGCAATCGTTCTTTCTTATTTATTTTGAACCCTCCTAGTTACAGAATTACCTCCTTTGTCGCTATGGCCTGGACAGCATCCTCCTGTTTTGTAAAGACACATGTAATTAACGTTCAGCAACATGCCGGCCTCCAGGCATTTGGCATGTTTGCCTTCATTGCTCAGTCTTTTGAGTATAGGATTTGGGAAATCATGTTGAGATTGTACAGGATATTGATGAGGCCTCTTCTGGAATACTGTTTCTAGTTCTGGTTGCCGAGTTATAGAAAGGATATTATTAAACTGGAGAGGGTTCAGAAGAGATTTGCCAGGATGTTGCCTGGTGTGGAAGGATTGATTTATAAAGAAAGGCTGGGACTTATTTTCACTGGAGAGTAGGAGGTTGAGAGGTGACCTGATAGAATATTTTTTGTTATTCATTCTTTAGGTGAGGGTGTTGCTGACAGGGTCAGCATTTATTGCCCATTTGCCCAGAGGACAGTTAAGTGACAAAATCAGGAGAGATACAGATGGAGTTAATAGTAGTTGCCTTTTCCCTAGGATGGTGGATTTCACGACTGTGCGGCACATTTTTAGGGTGAGAGGAGAGAGATTTAAAAAAGATGAGAGGCAATTTTTTTACACAGGGTGGTTTGTGTGTGGATTGAACTTCCTAAGGAAGTGGTGGATGTGGGTACAATTACAACATATAAAGGAATTTGGATAAGTACATGGATAGGAAAGGTTTGGAGGGATATGTGCCAGGAACAGGCAAGTGGGACTAGTTTAGTTTGAGATTATGTTCAGCATGAACTGGTTGGACTGAAGGGTCTGGTTCCGTGCTGTATGATTTTATGTGTATCCTCTATTTGGTCACTGACTGGCTTACTCCTTTAGCCCCTCTCTTATTCTTTATATGCCTACAGATGACTTTGGAATTACTCTTCATGTTCGATATTTCCTTCTTGTTTATCTTTGGGTTTTTTTATTTTCCACATTCCCCTAAACCTTCAGTATTCCTGTTGATTCTCTATTTAGTTTCTGCCTTACTCTTGTCATAAGCAAACTTTTTTAAATGTTAATTTTTACCTCCTTTGTCGTCCAGGGAACTCGTGATTTGTTTATCTTAGCTTTTCTATTACAGGACATATATCTTGACTTTATCCAACCAGTCAGCTCTTTGAAGGTGGCGCATTGTTCAGTTATTGCTTTTCCCACCAACCCTTTATTCCAATTGATCCTGCTCAACTCTGTTCTTGTCTCATTTAAGTCGGACGTCTGCCAATTGATTTTTGTTACTTTGGATTATTGCATGTCATTTTCCAACACCATCCTCAGCCTTATATAGTGATCTATGTTTCCTAAGTGATCAATTGACATTTGATCCACTTGACCAATCTCATTTTTAAGGACCAGGTCCAACCTGGCAGTGGTATAATAAAAATGTCACTTGTCTTGTAGCCTCGGGTAATGCTTTGAAGACATGAGTTCAAATCCCACCACAGCAACTGATGGAGTATGTAATCAGGAATTGGAGGTCAGTCTCAGTAATGGTCACCAGAATAATTATTCAGGCGCCAGAGTGGTTCAGTGGTTAGTATTGCTGCCTCACAGTGCCAAGGATCCAGGTTTGATTCCACCCTCGGACGACCGCCTATGTGGAGTTTGCACATTCTCCCTGTGCCTTGATAGGTTTCCTCTGGGTGCTCCAGTTTCCTCTTGCAGTCAAAGGATGTGCAGTGAGGTGGATTGGCCATGGGAAATGCAGGGTTACAGGAATAGAGTAGGGGGGTGGGTTGGGTGGAATGCTTTTTTGGAGGGTCAGTGTGGACTCGATGGGCTAAATGGCCTGCTTCTACACTATAGGATTCTATGTGAGTCCTCATTCCCCAAACTGCAACACAGTGGGGAACTATTACAAAAATTGCTGAGGACTGAGACCATAAGATACAGAAGCAGAATTAGGCCATTTGGCTGATCATGTCTGCTGCACCATTTGATATGTGGCAGATATATTTTTCAATTCCATTCTCCTGGCTTATCCCATAACCCTTGATCCACTTACGAATCAAGCTCCTATCTATCTCTGTCTTAAAAACACTCAATGACTTGGCCTCCAAAGCGTTTTGCGGCAATGAGTTCCTCAGATTAACTACCCTCTGGCTGAAAAAAATTCCTCCTCATCTCAGTTCTAAAGGGTTGTCCCTTCACTCCGAGGCTGTACCCTTGGGTCCTAGTCTCTTCTACTCATGGCAACATCTTACTGATGTCCACTCTTTCAAGGCCATTTCAGTATTCTGTAAGTTTCAATTAAATTTTTCCTCAGCCTTCTAAACTCCCAGAGAGTGCAGACCCAAAGTCGTTAACTGCTCCTCATATGAAAAGCTTTTCATTCCTGGGAACATTCTTGTTAGTCTCCTCTAGAACCCCTCCAATGCCAACACAGCCTTCCTTGGATATGGGGCCCAAAACTGCTCTCAATATTCCAAATGGAGTCTGACCAGAGCCTTACACAGCCTCAGCAGTACATCTCTACTCTTGTGTTCTTGCCCTCTTGAAATGAATACTCACATTGCATTTGTCTTCCTAACTGCCAAATGAATCTGCATGACAACCTTAAGAGAATCTTGAACTCGGAGTCCCAAGTCTCTTTGTGCTTCATATTTCCAAAGCCTTTTCCCATTTGAAAAATAGACTATGCCTCTATTCTATCTGTGAAAGTGCAGAACCCCACACTTACCCACATAGTATTCTATCTGCCTTTCTTTGTCCGTTCGCCTAGCCGGTCCCAGTCCTCCTTTAGCTTCCCTGCTTTCTCAACACTACCTGTCCCTCCACTATCTTTTATGTTGTCTGCAAACTTAGCAATAATGCCCTCAGTTTCTTTGTCCAGATTATTAATGTATAATCGGGCAGCATGGTGGCTGAATGGTTAGCACTGCTGACTCACAGTGCCAGTGACCCAGGTTCGATACCACTCTCGAGTGTCTATTTATGTGGAGTTATGTGCTTCAGTTTCCTCTGACAGTCCAAAAATGTGCAGGTAAGGTGGATTGGCTATGCTAAATTGCCCATAGTATCCAGGGATGTGCAGGCTAGTTGAGCTTAGCCAAAGGAAATACAGGGTTACAGGGATAGGGTATTGGGTGGAGTTTGATGGGCCAAATGGCCTGCTTCCACATTGTAGGTATTCTATGTGAATAGTTGTAATCCCAACACAAGATACAATGGAAGTTGAAGAGAGGGCAGAACCCATTGCCCAAGAAGTGTATCCTCTGTACCTAAAGGCTCGTATATCCTGGATTGTCCTGCTGAATCACCTGAGGAGACATGAATCGTGAAACCTGGTAGATGTCAATTGCATTTCAAGACACTGACAATAATGATAAAATGAAAGATCCCACAGAACCATTTCAAAGACGAGATGATGAATTCTCCCTGATGTATATTTAACCCTCAATCAATATTACTTAAAAGACAAGTTATCTGGTCTGTTATATTGGCACTTGCAAGTTTTTGATATGTGCAAGATGGATGTTCTATTTTCTACATTGCAAGACTTTAAAAAATTATCTTGATTGTAATGAGGTTGAAGAATTGTCTTGATATTGTGAAAGGCATAATATTAAATGCCTAATGGATGTTAGTTAGCTTGCTCAGGTGGAAGATTTGTTTTCAGATGTTTTATCACCATGACTAGGTAATATCATCAGTGTGAGTCTCTGGTGACATGCTGTTAATATTTCCCGCCTCTCTATTTATTTGTCTTGGTTTCTTTTGGTGGGTGATGTTATTTCCTATTTTTTTCAAGGAAAGGTAGATGGGATCTAAATCGATGTGTATATTGATGGAGTTCCAATTAGAATGCCAGGCCTCTAGGAATTCTTGTGCGTGTCTTTGTTTTGCTTGTCCTAGGACATGTGTTTTGCTTAGTGAAAGTGGTGTCCTTCTTTGTCTGTAAGTATGGAAACTAGTGATAATAGGTTGTGCCTTTTGGTGTCTAGTTGGTGTTCATGTATCCTGGTGGCAAGTTTCCTGCTTGTTTGTCTGATGTCGTGTTTTTTACAGTTCTTGCGTGGTATTTTGTAAATGATGTTAGTTTTGCTGGTGGTATGTATTGGATCCTTTAGGTTCATTAGTTGCTGTTTAAGTGTATTGGTAGGTTTGTGGTTACCATGATGCCAAGGGGTCTGAGTAGTCTGGAAGTCATTTCTGAGATGTCTTTGATGTAAAGTAATGTGGCTATAGTTTTTGATTGAGTTGTGTCTGCTTGTTTGGGTTTGTTTCTAAGAATCGGTGGATTGTGTTTGTTGGGTACCCATTTTTCTTGAAAACGTATGGTTATTTTTCTTCTGTTTTAATTCTTGGGTGCTGCAGTGCGATGTATCTCGTTGAAATAATGTCTTGATGCAGCTCCGTTTGTAGGTGTTCAGATTATTGCTTCTGAAGTTAAGTATTTGGTCTGTGTTTGTTGTTTCTCTGTCGACGCTGGTTTGAAGCACTTCAGTAACTGTATGTTCAACTGTCATGTCTAGGAATGGGAGTCTGTTGTTGTTCTCCTCCTCTTTTGTGAATATTATGCCTGTCAGGATATTGTTGATGGTGTTGTATATTTCCTCTAATTTGTTCCATTGTGTGATGACAAAGGTGTCATCCACATAGCCGACCTAAAGTTTGCGTTGGATAGATAGGAGGGCTGCTTATTCTAGTCTCTGCATTACTGCTTCTGCTATGAACCTTGATATTGGAGATGTTCCGTTGATTTGTTTGCAGGTTTTGTTATTGAATGTGAAGTGGGTGGTGAGGCACTAGCTTGATGATGGTGTCTTTGCTGATGATGTTGGTGCTGTCTGGTGTTTGTGGGCCTGGTTTTTCTAGTCGTAATGCCAGTGTTTCTTTGGCCAAGTCGATGTTAATTCATAGAATTATAGAATCCCTACAGTGTGAAATCAGGCCCTTCAGCCCAACAAGTCCACACCGACCATCTGAACAGCGTCCCACCCAAACTCTATTACTCTACATTTACCCTTGAGTAATGCACCTAACTGACACATCCCTGAACACTATGGACAATTTAGCATGGCCTATTCACCTAAGCTGCACATCTTTCAATTGTGGGAGGAAACCGGAGCACCCAGAGGAAACCCTGCAGACAGGGAGAATGTGCAAGTTCCACACAGACAGTCATCTGTGGCTGGAATCGAACCCGGGTCCCTGGCGCTGTGAGGCACCAGTGCTAACCACTGAGTCATGTGAAAAGGGCTGTAACATCAAAGGAGACCATTATTTCGTCCTCTTCTATCTTGGAGTCTTTGGTATTCAGGAATTCTTCGGTGGAGTGAATGGAGTCGCGTGAATCTTCAATTAGGTGGGGTTTAGTTTTTGGTGGAGTTCCTTGATTCATCTGTATTTTGGTGTACCAGATAGAGGGACAATGGGTCTGAGGGGGGCCCCAGGTTTTATGTGTTTTTGGTAATTTGTCGAGGCGTGGTGTGTTGGATCCATCTGTTTTCATATTTTGGCAGTCTGATCTGTTTAATTCTCCATCCCGTTATCAAGGATGAGATTCTGTTATGTAGTTGTGGGGTTGGGTCTGCTGATAAGTGTTGGTATCTGCAAGCAGAGCATTTGCTTTATTGAGATAGTCTGATTTGTTTAGAATAACAGTCATGCATCCCTTGTCTGCAGGTAGGATAACAATGTTTTTGTCTTATTAACTGCCTTATTCTTTGTTTGCACTGTAATATTTTTAAATATATCATAAAGTAGTCTTAGCAAGCCATTATAGTTTAGCATTTCTATTAACTCTGTTACAACTTACAGTATGGTAAAAGAAAAGAGTTTTGTTGGCGGATGATTCGTGCCTACAGTGATATGACCCAGCTGACAGAAGATAAAGAAACACAGAAATGTTATGCTTTGGCTGGTAAGAAATTTCTTATTGAAACTTTAAAATTTAACGTCCTCCCAAATGCTTGCCTCTTGAACATCTCTGATTTTCATTGTTCCACCATCAATGGTGCTGCCTTCAGCTTCTTATTTCCATACCCTTGAATTCCCTTCATAAATCTTTCTGTCTCTCTATCTGTTAAGTGGTCTGTGGGCTACCATGATGCCATAGGGTCTGAGTAGTCTGGAAGCCATTTCTGATATGTCTTTGATGTAAGGTAATGTGGCTATTGTTTTTGTCCTTTACAGACACCCTAAAATAAAGCTATTGCCATTTGTTCTAAGATTGCCTTATATGGCTGGGGGTCAAATTTTGTTTTCTGATATTCTTGTGAAGCATGTTGAGATCTTTTATTTTGTTATACATAGTATATAAGTACAAGGACATGTTCTGGGCTCTCAAATGTGTCTGCAGAGATACTAAGTTATCAGTATACTGATTGTGATTGATGTAGAAGTAACTGTCAGTAAAAGTTGAACATTTACAATGTTATTGTTGCAGTCATTGAAAAATAATTTACAGTTCTTTATTTTGTAGATATTTCTCAGTAGTTATCTACAGTTATAAAAATTGAATTGTCATTATTTTAGATGAGATGTATTGTTAGTAATGCAAAACAACATTGAACAGAAAAGTAGCCAGCTATTTGCTGAGGTTTTTCCAAACATGGGCAGTGACCAAATTTTTCAAGCCAATGTCAGTACTCAAAGAAATAATATTATAACTTTTCTCAAGATACACTTGTGATTATTCACTAACTGATCCAAAATATCGTTATTTACAGTCTGTAGACAGTATGTCTCTAAAGGTTATGATACATTATTACTATGTACATTTGCAAGCCTACCTTGCAGCATTCAGGGTCTGTAGCCCTGTCAGAGGTATCATCTTTCAGATAAGATGCTAAACTGAAGTCCTATCTGCACTCTGAAGTGTACGTTTAAAAAATCCACAATCTAACATCAGCTTCACGGGTCTGGACACTGTACACACATGTTAATAAGAAGCTCCTAAAGCAATCCTGTTTTCACAATTGAAGAATTGCATCCACATTGAAGGACTGAGAAAACATTTTAAGGACACTTCCCCTTCAATGTATTATCTTTCCCTAGGATGTATTGTCTTTTCTTCAGAGGCTTCATCTTTCCTTCAAATGCTTTGTCTTTTCTTTGCTGGCTTTGCCTTCATTGTGAGGTTTCACCACCTGCTACCCCCTCAACTCCCTGACCTCCACATCACATCCCCAAAGTTTCCATCTTTCCCAGTTTGTGTTCAGTCTTTTCACCACAGACTTGGTCTTTTCCCAGAGGTTTCTGTTTTATCTCCCTCAAGCTACATCTTTCCTTCTCATCTTTCCTTTTTGCTCCTCTTGAGGTTTCATCTTTTCATGGCTCAAGGGTCTATTTTGCTGTTCCTTTAAGGTGCTGATGTTAATTTCACAAGCAACAGTAAGTGATGGAAGTCTTGTCCTAATGACTGTTCTTCCTGCTTGAGTCATACAGTGGCTTTTAGTTGGTTATACGTCCATACAGACGTACATTACAATCAAGGTCAATCTTGTCCTCACCTGACTTGCAGGATTGCATGCATCAACAGAAAAAAGAAGATAAAAATCACACAACACCAGGGTATAGTCCAACAGGTTTATTTGGAAGCAGACACAGACAGACTTTAACTTCAGACCTTTAATGCATTGTCTGAACTGAGATGACACATTTTGTTAGAAAATCTGAAGTTATCTTGAGAATGTGACTTAAAAGGAGTTCTGGGATTTACATATTAATTAACCAAAACTAACAAAACCATTCTAAAAGATGAAAGACTTAACCTAAGTTTGTTTAATATATTTCAGCCGCACTACACTATTACCTTTTGCTATAAATTCTGTGTTTGTTGTCCCACTCCACAACCACCTGATGAAGAAGCGGAGCTTTGAAAGCTAGTGCTTCCAAATAAACCTGTTGGACTATAACCTGGTGTTGTGAGATTTTTAACTTTGTCCACCCCAGTCCAACACTGGCTCCTCCAAATCACCAAAAAAAAGATTATGATCAGAAGCAGCAGCCCTGATGATCATCCCACTCAATAGTCCAGTTGTGGCTGCTGATTGTAACACAAATGCTTCTATCTTTGCCGAGTTTTAGCTGACAGTCAAACAACAGGAATCAAGCTATGGTTCCACTTGGTCTATATAGCTCAATTCTGTATGAATAGCATCCTTATCCAATTATGATTTAAAACTATCTTTGAATTTGAGTATGAAAATTTAAAGGTGTCCCCTTAACTGGTGAATGCTAATTCATTTTGTCATTGACCATCCAGTTACATTTAGATCATGAACAGTTTAGAAACATGGAAACATAGAAGATAGGAGCAAGAGGAGCCCATATGGCCCTTTGAACCTGCTCCGCCATTCATCACGATCATGGCTGATGATCCAACTCAAAAGCCTTATCCTGCTTTTACCCCATAACCTTTGATCCCATTCACCCCGAGGGTTATATCTAGCTGCCTCTTGAATATACTCAATGTTTTAGCATAAACTACTTCCTGTGGTAATGAATTCCACAGGCTCACCACTCTTTGGATGAAGAAATGTCTTCTCATCTCTGTCCTAAATGGTATACCCCGATTCCTCGGACTATGACCCCTGGTTCTGGACACACCCACCATCGGGAACATCCTCCCTGCATCTACTTTGTCTAGTCCTGTTAGAATTTTATAAGTCTCTATGAGATCCCTCTCATTTGTCTGAACTCTAGCGAAAACAATCCTAACCTGGTCAATCTCTCCTCATTCGTCAGTCCTACCAACCCAGGAATCTGCCTGGTAAACCTTCACTGCTCTCTCTCGAGAGCAAGAACATCCTTCCTCAGAAAAGAAGACTGGAACTGCACATTATATTCTCAATGGGGCCTCACCCAGGGCCCTGTACAATCGCAACAGCACATCCCTGCTCCTGTACTCGAAATCTCTTGCAATGAAGGCTAACATACCATTTGGTTGCAAGATTCATTTTATAAGCTCACATTTATTAATGACTTGGATGAAGGAGTCGAAGGGTGGGTCAGTAAATTTGCAGATGATACGAAGATTGGTGGAGTTGTGGATAGTGAGGAGGGCTGTTGTCGGCTGCAAAGGGACTTAGATATGATGCAGAGCTGGGCTGAGGAGTGGCAGATGGAGTACAACCCTGTCAAGTGTGAGGTTGTCCATTTTGGAAAAACAAATAAGAATGCAGAATACAGGGTTAACGGTAGGGTTCCACCTTAGTAAGGTGGAGGAGCAGAGGGATCTTGGAGTC